>NW_005878341.1:0-7788 GCF_000147115.1 Myotis lucifugus | reverse complement strand
TGCACACACAGCCTCTCACCTGGGCAAAGGGACTACGGCAGCTATTCGTTGAACCTGTTTTATCTGTTGGCTTCTACATATGTGGGGTTTTTTTATTATTTAAAAAGGGGATCTATGGGTTTTAAAGGTTTGAAATCAATCTGCTTGAGTCACTTTAACACTCTAAAATCTAGTTTAGCAAGAGCTGCTCTAAAGAAAAAAGTTAACAAAATTGCACCCTGAATCCCCAAAAGACATCCTTGTAGGACGCACTCCCAACTACGGAAAGTGTAAAAGACTCACTACGTCTCAAAGAAAGAATAACTCAAAAATCAATTTTAACTTTTAGCCCGTTGCACCTTCCAAAAAATATATAAGAAGAAAATTGAGTCAAAGGGACCCAGAATCTAATTGGAACTTTTCATTGTTTCACTTATTGCAGAAGCTCAGAGGATGGGATGGAAAAGTGCACAGCGCATGCAGAATTTCAAAGACTGAATCTGACGCCGGTGGGACCATGGAGTAGTGCGTAATTTCACTCCGGACTCCGGGGCTACTGCTCTGGCCCTGAGCCTCTCTTATTTTTTCAGCACGAAGCACATATTTGCCAACACACAGACATCAATAAAGTCTGGCCAAGGATCATCTCTAGGCCATTCATTAAACTCTATGTACAGGCATGCACACGATATCATCATACGTAGCATACGGAGCCATAAACACTACATGGAACCAGCAACGATAAATTATAAGCCTAGAATTCCCTTGAGTTCCATAAACCATAAAAATGAAGCTCAAGTGGTTTGTGTAGTCATTTGAATCCCAGAAGGAAATACGGCACCACGAATTCAAAAGTTGCTTATTGTTTATTTTTATATAATGGATGGATCCTACTTCTCAATTCACACATGCCCTCCTCCCATAGGGGCCATCCATCCTCATGTTGACTCTCCCTGTCAGCCATCCCCTACCAGCCTGGCTCCCTCCCCAAGCTCTCCCCTCTTCACAGAAAAGCACCCCCTCCCCCCATGGCAGCAGCCTGATGGGAGTGTAGGGTTGTATCTCATCTCATTAACAAATTTTAATAATTCACGACAGTAGCGTAACTCTGGTGAATAATCAATGGCTTTTCCCCCCCATGGGATGCAGCCTATGTAGCACCGCATTCCATGTATGATGACATAGTTATAGATTATGGAAATACACAAGAAAAACAATAGCTACTGAGCCCTGATTTCTTGGTGAAAGTAGGGCTTTAGTAAATGATTTCTTCCCATGCCCCTGTCCTCAAACTTCTCAAGTCTCCACTCAAAACTATCGTGTTCTTTCCTTGAGTCCCATACATTCATCTGCGTATTGACCTAACAAGATGAAATCAAATATTTATTGATCACTGACGCTGCATGCTTGGAAATAGCCAGTAATTAGAAGGATGCTTTCTTCTCTCCAGGATGTGCAACCTGGTTGCAGCGTGTGTTTATCTGCATCCTTGTAGCGTTCAGAGTCCCTCTTTATTCAAAGGCTCCTGTGTTCAAGCTATTTCCCATGTGCTGGGTGCTGAGTACTTAGTCAGTTATAATACCCAAGAGTGCAATGGCACAGTGTGGAGAAATAGCTAGACTTAAATTCCAATTCTTCCAATAAATACCTGGGTTTTTATGCTAGAAGTTACTGAGTCTTGTTAATCCTCTGTTTCCTTGCAAATGCATGTAATGACCTTTGAAGAAGCATTTTTAAATGTTTAAATCGTCAGGGCCTGGATTCAGACAGCCGTGGGTGTCAACACAGACCCCACCATTTCGTGGCAGTATGACAGTGAGCCAACTAATGGAACTCTATAGTCATCCATTTCCTCCCACCATAAACTGGGATGGTGACTGTAACTACTACATTCTCTTCTAAGGCTTTTAAAATCATGAAATAAAATACCCCTTGAAAGAATTAGAAATGGTCTCACAAAGATGTAGGTTCAATAAATATTATCTATTATAAATTTTTTAAAAAAAAGAATGTGCCATCTGGTTAAAAATAAGTTAAATTAAAGATGAATTGCAATACATTACACCGCAGTGGGAAGAGCATGGAACTTGGCGTCAGGAAAGCTAGGGTTGCATTTGAACTCTGCTGCTTCGAAACTGGGCAGTATTCGGTGAGTCACTTCATTTATTAGAACAATATTGTTTTCATCGGAATAAAGAAAGATGATGTTATCTGCCTTTCTGAGTTGCTGTGAGAATTCATACATACCTCTTACTTGCTACATGCCCTGGGATAAGTTACACATTATTCAGTGCCTCTGTTGCCCCACCTATAAACTACATGTAAGTGATCTTCTCATGAGGTTATTCTGAGGATTAAATGTGTCCCTACATGAAAAGCATGCAGAAGAGGCTTGGGACAGTGCTCAGTAAATGCTCATGGCTATGGTTGTTGCTTTACATGAAGCACCTATTCTATACCATTTTAGTGGGTACCCAAATTGCTACAAAATAATATCAGCAATAAATGAAACAACAAATTATTTCATGTCAAATTGTGTAACATAGAGTAAAGTAATCTTAAAAGAAGCACCATAAAAAAGTTAATACATGCCCTAACCGGTTTGGCTCAGTGGATTGAGCATCGGCCTGCAGACAGAAGGGTCCCAGGTTCGATTCCGGGCAAGGGCATGTACCTTGGTTGCAGGCACATCCTCAGTAGGGGGTGTGCAGGAGGCAGCTGATCGATGTTTCTAACTCTCTATCCCTCTCCCTTCCTCTCTGTAAAAAAAAAAAAAATCAATAAATTTTTTTTTTTAAAGTGAACACAAGCCCTTGCCACTTTGGCTCAGTGGATAGAGTGTCAGCCTGTGGATTGAAGGGTCCGGGTTCGATTCCAGTCAAAGGCACATGCCCAGGTTGCAGGCTCGATCTCCAGTAGGGGGCATGCAGGAGGCAGCTGATCCATGATTCTCATCATTGATGTGTCTATCTCTCTCTCTCCCTCTCGCTTCCTCTCTAAAATCAATGAAAATATATATACATAAATATGTATATTTTAGTGAACACAAGGACTCAAACAGGTATCTGAGTCCATGTTCATAGCAGCATTGTTCACAAGAGCCAAAAGGTGGAAACAACGCAAGTGTCGATTAATGGATAGATGAGTAAAGAAAAGGTGGTACATACATACAAGGGGATATTGTTTAGCCTTAAAAAGAAAAGAAATTCTGACATATGCTACAGCATGGATGAAACTTGAAGACATTACGCTAAGTGAAAAAAAAGCCAGTTACAAGGACAAATATTGTATTGCTCCCCTTTTACGAGGTGCCTGGAGTAATCAAATTCATAGAGAGAGAAAGTAGAATGGTGGCTCCCAGGAGCTGGAGGGGTAGAGGTTTAGTGTTAAGGGGTACAGAGGTTCAGTTGGGGAAGCTAAAGAAAGTTCTGGAGATGGGTGGTGGTGATGTTTGCACAAAAATGTGCAAGTATTTAATACCACAGAATCATACACTTAAAAATGGTTTAAACCTCCACCCCTCCCGTTCCATCAGACATGGGCTTTTCTCTTTTTCTTACACCCACAGGCCTTAGCACCATGCCTGGCGTACTACGGGTGCTCAGTAAATGCATGCGGAAGATAAATCTGGAGAAGCTCAAACACTAGAGTTGAGACTTGTGCCCTGGGGACTGGTTAAGGCAGGGAAGAGGAGGTGAACGGGGTTGAGAAAAGGGAAGTCCTAAACCACGTCCACTCAATGGACGGAAACAGCTAAGGGGCAGTTTGAGGAAGTCAGTTAGGAGGAATGTGTTGGATCCCAGGCAGGAAGTTATAGGGACCTGGATGAAGTAATTATGAGAATGGAAAGAATATTGGTGGGGGTGGGGGGGGCTCCTTCACTTAGCAATGGATTAAATGTGAAAAATCAAAACCATAAGAAAGTTAAATGGTGTGAAATGTTTACTGTGGAAGGTGGAAATTATATGGTTTCGTTGATTGAGACCAAGAGCATGGCAGGATGAAGATGGGTAAGGGGCCGAGTTCTGCTTTTGAGTGAAAATGAGCCTCGTGTAGGGAGGAGGAAGCATGATGAGAGTGAAGGCTGGAAGTCCTAACGCAGCGGTTCTCAACCTGTGGGTCGCGACCCCTTTGGCGGACGAACGACCCTTTCACAGGGGTCGCCTAAGACCATCCTGCATATCAAATATTTACATTACGATTCATAACAGTAGCAACATTACAGTTATGAAGTAGCAACGAAAATAATTTTATGGTTGGGTCACAACATAAGGAACTGTATTGAAAGGGCCAGAAGGTTGAGAACCACTGTCTAACGGAACCAATTCACACACTTTCCAGGCTGCTACCTGTCAGTCTATACAGACCGCTTCCCTTTGTTTTTCTATCTTTTCTCTATTTTGTTAAATATTTTTACTCATTGGCTTCCACATAAAAGTAAGATCATATATGTGTCTTTCTCTGACTGGCCTATTTCACTTAGCATGCATAATCATCTCCAGGTCCATCCATGCTGTCGCAAAAGGTAAAAGATCCTTCTTTTCCTACTTTGTGTGTATATATGCATGGCCCATGGCCACCGACAATGGGGCGGTGAGGGTCTGGAGTGGGGGGCGGGGGCTGGCTGGAGGAGGTCAATGGGGGGGAAATGTAATATGTAATACTTCCAACAATAAAGAATTATTTTTTAAAAAAAAAGAGTTCTTTCTTTTCTTTGGCCGTGTAGTACTCCATGGTGTAAATGTACCACAGCTATTGTATCCACTCATCTACCAATGAGCACTTGAGCTGTTTCCAGATCTCGGCTGTGGTAAATAACACTGCAATGAACACAGAGGTGCATACATTCTTCCAAATTCGAGTTTTGAGTTTCTTCTGATATATTCCTAGAAGTAGAATCGGTGGGTCAAAAGGCAGTTCTATTCTTCATTTTTTGAGGAAACTCCAACACAGTAGCTGCATCAGTCTGCATTCCTACCAACAGTGCATGAGGGTTCCCTTTTCTCCACATCCTCGCCAACAAACTTGTTGTTTGTTGATTTTTTTTATGCTGGCCATTCTGGCAGGCATTAGTTTTACTATTTTTTAAAGGGCCCTGTTTTCATAAAACAAAGAGACTATTTTTAAAGTTACTTCATTACCAGGACAGGAATTTTCTTTAAAAAAAAAAAAACATAGTAAGTTTAATTATATACAACATTCAGATGGAAATGAGCAGAATGAAATCTCTACTCAATGAACTAAACAGCCAGCCCCCTTTGAGGGAAAGAGTAACTTGATATAAGCATTTAAGAAATGTCTTTTAAGGTCCCTGTGTGACTTTTAAGAACAGGAGACATATCCCTTACTCGCCCTCTCCCCACTGTGGTGTGCGTTGGGCCAAGACTAGCTTCAGCCCTTTCCCTACCAGAAAAAGGCTTAGAAGACTCGCGTTTGCTGAGAGAAATAGTCCGAGGTGCTTTCTAGTGTCCTTTGAAGGGGTGTTGACGATTCTACCACTATACATACTGCAACTTTGCAACAAGAAATCATGACTTCAGGTTGAAGGAAGCTCCCACTCTAAATATGCATTGGTAGTGAGCCCAGTTACATTAGGGAATCGTGATAGGATAGAGGGATGCTCTTATCTCTGCCTCCAGACGATGACTTTCAGGTTGTTATCATCCTCGCAAACACAAAGAGGAAATTGAATCCCCCGAAAGCAGGCTTTCCCACTCAAGTGTGGATGCCGCGGACAGCACTGGGGCACTGCGAGGGGGGGGGCCCAGAACCCAGAGCTGCGCATGGCCGAAAGGCTCGGGGGGGGGGGGGAACAAGAATGGTTGAACAATTAAGGCAGTGCTATGTCAATGCTGGGCTTCCTGGGGGGAAAATTATTTCTCAGGCAATCAACAATTAATTTGCTATTGGTGGACTACCCACCAACTGATCATGGAGATTTTCACAAAATGCAAGTCATAAAACTCCAGGAAATGAAATTTAAAAAAAAAAACAACAACAAGGTAAATCACCATCAGTATATTTATGTTATTTATACCATTTTAATTGTATAAAGATGATCATCCCAACAGGGTTATGGAGGTTTCACCTCCATGCTCCTCACTGTTTCTAAAGGCACATGTGCTCGCGCAAGCATCCTCTCCAGACACACAGAGCGGCTCGGCTGCGGTCCCAAGACGGAGACAAGCAGAGCTGGTCCTGCCCCTCCGGTCCCTGCACTACTAGCACCCCTGAACGTTAGGCTCTTGGGATTTTAAACAAACCTAGGAGAGTACTCACCTCATAGTTCCGTCCCAGAAAATACAAACAAGAATTATAGAACAAATTCTGGAAAGGACCCACTGTCTTCTAAATGCCAGTCCTAGACTCACAGGCAGTGTAGACTGGGGAGCGGTGTTGGGGGGCTGGGTGAAAGAGGTGAAAGGATTAAGAACACCAATTCAAAGTTACAAAATGGTCACGAGAATGTAAAGTATGGCATAGAGCGCAGAGTCAATAATATTGTAATACCGATGGAAGGTATCAGGTGGGTACTTAAAATATGGGGAGGAACACTTGGTAAAGTATATGACTGTCTAACCACCATGCTATACACCCGAAACTAAAACAAAATAATATTAATAGTTTAAAAAGCACATTAAAATAAATTTAAAAATAAAGAGGTAAGGGCTACAGAAATAAACAAACAAACAAATATCGGTCCTGAAACCTGTAACATACAAGATGACTATTTCACCAGTCCAAGGAAAAGTGAGAAAAAATAAGGACAAGGAGATGAGTTTTTCAAAAGATAAATTTGTTGAATTTAAAGAACTGTCTTTTTTTTTTCTGATAATATATGCTCCCTATAGTTCACATATTGGAATGTCATTTTATTTATAAAAATAAAGGTAAGATGCATCCTACCAGACTTTTTATGGCTTTACATGAATGATTTGTCAATTCCCAAACATGGTTCTTGAGATATTATTGCTTGATGCAATTAGACAGATTAGGAACGGCTCAGTTGGTCCAGTTTGGGGGGCCACGGGGCAGAGTTGGGTTAAGAACACGCCTCAGTTCACGGGGCACTGCCCTCATCAGGGCATCTTCTGTATGATCTTTCTCCTCATTCCTGCTCCGCATCCCTGCACTCCTCCACACGAGTACCCACCGCGTCGCGAGGAGGGGAAAAGATAAGCAATGGTCTGTGTGCACTAAAAGCTCAGTGACACACAGGCAGCATCACATATTCTATAAGGATCCGTACAAACCAAAAGTCCTGTCTTAGTTCCCTGTCTTCACAACTGGCGTGACTGAGGACCAGAGAAGGGAAGTGACTTGCCCACAGTCGCAAGAAGATATGAGTCAGAGGTGAGCTATGAACCAAGCCATCCTGCAGTCTCTCTGTTTTTCAATAAGGTTTTTAACTATTTTCCGAAGTGAAAACACACATGTACGCACTATAAAGCAATTGTGAAGGAAATGAAATCATCACACACGTTCACAGAAATATTCATTAGATCTCAAAACAGAAACTCTCTCTGAGCCTAGAAATTTCTATAAGGTTACTTTACCACTTGAAAGGTCTTGTAGACTCGATCCAAAGGATGTAACAAATTGGAAGAAGATGTATTAGGGATTTTTCTTATTGCGATATAACTGACATATAACATTGTATTAGTTTTAGCTATACAACATAATGACAGATAGATAGATAGATAGATAGATAGATAGATAGATGATAGATAGTATCTCAAACAGATATGTTATATATATGTATATATATAACAAAATAATTGCCACAGCAAATTTAGTTAACATCCATTA
>NW_005878340.1:0-7789 GCF_000147115.1 Myotis lucifugus | reverse complement strand
TAAAAACCCTGGGTACAGGGGAAAATTCCCAGAAAAATTCTTCGCCGGGAGGACCAAGTGAGCCTAGGAAGAAAAAATTTGTTTGTGGCTCTGCCCCCGGAGGTCACAGGGTGGCCTGAAAAAGAACCACCTTCAGGGGAAGCGATGCTTCTAGAAGCCCTTTGGGCCGGGGCTGAGGAGAGACATGAGCCCCTGGAAATGGAAGGCAGGGGGGACGCTATGGCCGGGTCTCCGCTTTCTTCCTGGACTGAGCTGGGGAGGGAGGGAAGGAGGGAGAGAGAGACAGAAACAATCAATGGATGAGAGAGAAATAATTGATTGGCTGCCTCCTGCACACCCCTCACTGGGGATCGAGCCTGCAACCTGGGACCCTTCAGTCCCCAGGCTACCTGAGCCAAACCGGCTCCGGCTAGTGGCAGCATTTCTGATTCTCACACCACTCCCAGTGTGCGCGTCACCTCAGACTCCACTTGCAGGGTTTTCTTTCATTTCCTACGGTGGAACAGGTTCAGGCTGAATTTGCTGGAAGCCTAGAACCTAAGCACAGCTGGCAGTAAAATTCTCATAATGGAATTTCCAGAACAAGTGCGGGCCCACGAATGCACTCTCCTTGGGAGGTGGTGGGATGGTGGGGTTGGAGGAGGCCTGCTCTGCTTCTTTCTCTTCTGCGAGGCCCCACAGAGGCCAGTCTTGGAAGGAGAAGGAAGAGGAGACCTGGCTCCACTGGCACTGCCATCTTGAAATGCTCCCTTCTTCTGGGCATTCAACAAAGGTTGGCGAACGGAGGGTGCCACATGTGGGTTCAAGATCCCCTGTCCCAGAGCCAAGCTGTCTTCTCGGAACCAAGCCACTTGCCCTGTCTGGACCCCCGGCTGTGTCCTTGCCTGTTGTCTCTGCACTTGACTCAGCGCAGATGGAGCGCTGCCCTTGTCCTTAGGCTCTTGCACCATCTGAGGACATGTATTCCAGGCCTCGGGGGGTCTCTTCCCGGGACCTCCCTGGCTCTTTGTACCCTTGCCTCCCAAATTTACAAGCAAGTACATGCAATTTTAGGATAAACATGTTTATATGCACATGCACACACACATACTAATTCCAAAATACTAGGGCTTCAATAATTTGCTAAAATATTTGGGACCTCACCCTGATGATAGCTACTGGTGACAACTGAACTTACTCAGTTATGACCCACTGCAGGGTCCTCTTCTGTCACCAGGAGTGATTTGCTCTGGAATTACTCAGGAGTTGGGGGCTTCCCCTGAGGGGAAGCAGGACTGGAAAATCTCAATTAGCGTGGCCCGGAGGCCTCTGCATGAAGAGGCAGCAGAAGGTGGCCCCTTCACAACCAAAACAATGTCACAGTCATATTGGAAAAGTCAAACCGGTCTCCCCCATCAGCCAGTCACCTTCTAGGAAAGGCCCCGCGGAACAGTTATATTAAAGGTCTTGAGCTTGGCTGAGGGGGGTGGGACTGCCCATTGGAGAGTTTCCATTCAGAGAAATCGCCCGAGGCCTTGGATAAAGTAAGGGTGAAAACAGAATTGGCTGACATTTCTTTCCCAACTTACCAGAACTTATTTCCCGCCTTTTTTCTTCCACAGAAACCTGATTTGATTTTAGAGCTTTAAAATTAGCCGCCACTTTTCAGAAACATAAACATCTCATAAATTGAGAGACGGGAGTCATGTGGCACAGGGGCAGAGCGCCAGAAAGTTCCCGTTGCCAGTCTGTCTGCCCTGCATGGGGCCTGGTTTCCTGGCCAGGGCAGAGCTGGAGGGATCGTGGGCCAAACCCCTCGTGGTGTAGATGGGGAAACCGAAGGCCTCGTGGGAGGGCCGGCCCAGCCTGCCGCCTGATCTGGTGGCCCAGCTTCTCTAGGAGGAGGGTCTCAGAGGTGGAGGGGCCCCCAGGCCTGGACAAGAATGGCCTGTCAAGACTGGACGTGAGGCAACGAGTGGACAGGAAACTTGCTGGGGAAGTTCTGTCCTTGATCCGGGGAGGAAACTGGTGGGACCCACAGTCACAAAGATGCTTGACACTTGCAGCTGTCTTTGCCCTAAACCAATGGTTCTCAACCTTCCTAATGCCGTGACCCTTTAATACAGTTCCTCATAATGTGGTGACCCCCAATTTCATTGTTACAAATTGAACATAATTAAAGCATAGTGATTAATCACAAAAACAATATGTAATTATATATGTGTTTTCTGATGGTCTTAGGCGACCCCTGTGAAAGGGTCGTTCGACCCCCAAAGGGGTCTCGACCCACAGGTTGAGAACCGCTGCCCTAAACAGTTAAACTGGGTGGGGAAATAGGGATTGTTTAACTCTTCCCTGGAGAGAGGCCTCTGGGTTGCGTGGGGGCGGAGCCAGGCTCAGGAATCCTGGTACTTCCACTCGGTACAGGAGTGCTGAGGGTGTGATGAGGGTGGGGTGTGGGGTGAGGGGTCAGTCTCCTGGGGGCACTGTGTGCTGAAATTTCTCATTCTCACGCCATCGCCATCGTGGGAGGAGGCCTGACTTCTTTGGAGCCCTTTTTTTTTTTGCCTAGAGGTGGGAAGTGAACATCTTGCTGGCTCTTCAAGGTCAGACCAGAGCAGAGGCCCAGGGATATGCAGGATTATGAAAGAAAAGTTTCTTTGTTCCAAGTGGCCCCCAAGGGCAGAAACAGGGCCCAGATGGCCTGAGGTAATACAGCCCAGTGGTTAAGAGCCACATAGAGCTGGGCTCTTGTTCTAGTCCTGTCACTTGCTGGGTGACTTTGGGCAAGTTACTTAACCATTCTGAGCCTCTGTTTCCTCATCCATGAACTGGGTCTAGTATTTGTGGCAACCTCATAGGATTGTTGTAAAGGTGAAATGAGATTTGTAAATAAAAGTGGCAAGTCCTGTTATTATGATAATAAGATGTTATAAAAGGTAGAATGCAGGCAAGTGTGTTTTAGCTCAATGAAACATTGAGTGTCCTTACATTAAAAAAAGATTATATCTTGAGGGAGGGAGCTCTCTGTCACTAGAGGCATCGGAACAAAAGTTAGAGGTCTCCTAATCGGGGATGTTGCTGAGGGTTTGAAGCCCCAGACTGGGCAGGCAGGTGACCTGGAAAGGTCGGTGTGGTCCATGATTGTGGGCAGGGAGGGGTGGGCTGGAAGGCAGTGCCTTGGAGCCCAGCCCTAGGCTGTGTGATGGTTCCGGAACCGGCATCCCTCCTATGAGGCACTGAGATCTGGTGGCCCAATCGAGTCACTGGGTGATGAGGCAGGGAATGTCAGATGAAGAATCCTCCTCGTGCAGTTGGTTAACCAAGTCTCAGAACAGTGTGCCCAGTGGGGTCTTCTGCCCCCTGACCTGGAGAATTCTACTGCCAGGCTGCTTCCTGAGGGGTGATGGGGAGAGCCCGCACAGGCTGCAGCCCTCAGGGGCCTGGGTTTGTATGACTTTGGCCTGGATGAAGCACAGGCCTTCTGACTTCTGCTATGAGGTTCTCCTGTCTTGGTGGTCTTGAATGGGGCAGGAACCATCCCCCTGGGTGTCAGTGAGGGGTACAGAAAGAGGGATGGGCGTGGCCAAGGCTCTTGGATTTGGCCACACTTGTCCAGGTTCTGGCTCAGCCGCTGCCCAGGAGCCTGAATGCCTCCCGGGTCCCCATACCACCCTTCATGCTTCCACACCCTTGCCCAGGCCCCTGCCTGGACCGCCCTTTCCAGCTCAGGTGGGCTTCTTCTGCCACCCTAACAGCTTCTCTCTTTCAGGGGCAGTCATCTCCCTTCCGCTGGCCCTGGGGTCTAGCGGGGACTGTGAGTCCCAGGGTGACCATGTGACTCCAGCTGGACCAACCAGGCTCCCTTGTTGCAGGTTAACGGGAAGTCTCCTTGTCTCTGCTGGCAGGGGGGAGGTGTCTGCAAGAGTGGACTCTGTAGCCTTGGGTAGGAGAGCAAAGCTGATGCAGAAGGTGCTGAGAGGCGGGCTGGAGAGGGAGCTGAGGGCATTGGGTCCGTCCCTTCCAGCGCCCGCCCTGCCATGGTTTGTCATGGGGCCAGTGCACTGCACTTGGGGCCAAGAGGGTTCAAGTTGAATGTTTGTCTCTTGCAACTGAGAGCCTGAGGGATGCCCGTCCTTCAGGTATACCCACTGCAGCACCGAGCACAACGCGTGGCCACGCTCTGCTCCTCTGCTGCCCTTCTCTCCGGGCGATGAGCAACTCAAAGCCAGAAGCTGGGCCTCATTTATTATGTTTCTCCCTGCCCTTGGCACACCGCAGGTGCAAAAGTAAAAGCATAGAAGTGCTCTGGATGAAAGGAAGGACGCACAGTATAAGGTTTGATGTTGACATTTTAATAAGCAGACAATTGAGTATTGCCTCATGCCGGGGTTACCTTGGGAAGCCCCAAGCTTGCTCCAGTACAATCCGGCTCTTTCCCCCGGGGAACTTGTTTGGCCTCCTGGTTGGGTCTGTTTATGGGATAGAGGCAGCCATCTTAGTTTGGATCCAAGTGGTGTTTTCAGTTTGATCAACAGATGGAGCTGGAAGGGACATGAGAGAGATCGGCTGCTGCTGGGAGGCTCGGCAGTGAGTGCTCCGTAGGCCTCGGCCCCGTTCCCTACAGTACAACCTCCAAGCAGGCTGAGGTGGGAAATTGGTGAGCTCAGCTGCTTGAAAAAGAGGCGCTCCTATTCGGACAGGGAAGGTCCCACAGATGTATTTGTTTGTTTGTTTGCTTAATTAATTAATTAATCTTCACCCAAGGATATTTTCCCGTTGCTTTTTAGAGAGAGTGCAAGGGAGGGGGAGAGATGGAGAGAGAAACATCAATATGAGAGAGACACATGGATTGGTTGTCTCCCGTGTGCGCCCGGATCAGGGCTGGGGATCCAGCCTGCAACCGAGGTACGTACCCTTGATTGGCATCGAACCCAGGACCTTTCAGTCCTCAGGTTGACGCTCTATCCACTGAGCCAGACTGGCTAGGGTGGTCCCACAGATTTATAAACACAATTCCTTCATTCACTGCGTTGTGTTCACAGCTGTATTGCCAGTGTCTGAAGCAGTGCTGGTATGCAGTAGGCACTCAATACATATTTGTTGAAGGAGTGAAGGAATTCAACAAATATATATTTATTAAGGATTGCCTACTATTTTCCAGGCACTGTGGGAGGTGGGCCGGCCTTACTGGTTTTATAGAGCTGACACGTGTGTGGGGGGGAGGGCTGTGCAGCTACACGTACATTCACAGACATCTCGTTACAGGCTTCATTGCCCCCGGGATCACTGCCTTCATCAGAGCCTAATAACATATTGGCTGGGCTTGCCGAAGGTCATATGTTTTTATTTCCAAGGCCAATACCTGATTTTTAAAAGAGAACATTTTGATGCAGGCACAGACTTAGATTGAAAACAGAGCACGCATTCCTGGGGCACTGTTCTGGCTCATTTATCGTCAGCAAACAGCTGCTTTCCCTGGCTTGCATACCACACGCTTTAAATCTGAAATAATAGCACTTTGTACTGGACGGGGGACCAGCTCCCACCTTCGAGATAATTGGGCTTTACCGATAGGATTTCCCTCTCTGTCTGCCTGACGGTAAAGGCAAACCCGCGTGATAGTGGCAGTGCTTTGGGGTGGAATGTGGTGCCCTGGTGTGTGCGCGTGTCCCTCATGGCAGTGGTTCCCCCGCTTTAAGCACTGGAACCCCTTGATTACATGAAATGTTATGTAGAACCCCGTAGGTGCACAACACAGTAAAAGTGGGTCTGCTTATCGTGAAATTGGCACGGGCTCCCTTGCGCAGCCTCCTTACAACCCCTCCTAGTTGCCTGCTGGATTCCAGAGCTCCCCAAGGCCCTGGAAGAAGAGCCTGCATACGTGTGGTCACACACATGTGGTCACATACGTGTGCAGTTGCAAATGCTCACTTTATACTGTGCCATGTATTCATGCCTCTTCTCTCTCCCCCTGTCCTTCTGCCTACTGCTCAGGCGGGCCTCATCCGCACAGATGTCACCGACTATTTCATTGAGCCCCTGGAGCGAGGGCAGCAAGAGAAGGAGGCAGGCGGGAGGACACACGTGGTGTACCGCCGGGAAGCCGTCCAGCAGGCGTGGGCAGAGCCTGGAGGGGACCTTCACAATGAAGGTAGGCTGTGGGCAGGGCCCCAAGCTCTGCTTCTGTTCAGACCTCTGGGGTGAACAGTTTTGAGGTAACTTGAGGCCTTAAGCCACTCAATGCCTGGCCTTAGTCTTCTCATCTGTAAAATGGGACTGGGCCCCGTAGACCTACTGCACCTACTGTAACTAGTGGGTTTTAGAGGCTATTATAACCGTCTGCCATTGGGGGCTAGAGGAACGACTTGAGCCTCTGGATCGGTGGAACTTGGGGCTGCAGAGGTCTCTGGGGAGTTCAGCGTTGCTTGGCAAGGCTAATTCTCTGCCCACGCAGTAGGTGGAATAGCTGTAGTCAGCTCTTTCCCTAACACTCAACTCCACCTCCGGGGCCACAGGAGGGAAGTTCTGAGGGTGCTCGTAGGGAATCTGCCTCGTGTCAGGGCATCGGGGTCAGCTTGGTGTCCACTAGACTATTTTTAAATCCTGTCTCCAGTGCTGTGTACGGTGGGACCCTAAGCAAGTTGCTTAACACCTCTGAGCCTCATTTCCTAACCTGTCAAGTGAGGACAGTCATTGTTCACCTCTGAGACTGTGTGTGTGAAAATTCCAGCGTGGAGTTTGGCACGTTGTAGGTGCTTGATGAAGGGTTGCTCTTATTCTACTGGTGTTATTAGGCTGACGACTGACACATGAGGGTGTCCCTGCCTCCTGGTGACCAGCAGAGCACTCAGTACCCGTAGCTGAGCGAATGAAGCAGTGGATGCAATGTATGCTGGTCCTGGGCCCGTGGCCAGCTTCACTGTCCAACTTAGCCTTGGCCAAGAGGACACGAGGAGGCCCTGGGTGGAATCCAGCCATGAGCTCCACCCCCACCCCCAGCCCGGGCCCTGGAGGGTTGAGCACAGCGTGAAGGAATGACTGAAAGCCAGTTGTCCCCACATCCACTGCCTCCTTTGAAGCTCCAGCTGCGCTCCATGGCCCTCATAAGAGAAGCCACAGCTTCAGGACTAGCCAAGAGGAGGCGGGCTCTGCAGGCCTGGAGAGTGGGGTGGATTGCAGGGGCAGGGTGGTGACGGGCACTGTTCCCTCCATCATGGCTGGGGAGAGTGACAAGGCTCAATGGGCTCCATTTTATTTGAGGCCAGTTTTGAATCAAAAGACCCTAAATCCTCTTTTGGGGTGTGACCCTGGGGGAGTCCTGGACCAACCCCATCGCCTGCCATGGGCTGTGGCTGGGAAGCCGAGACCGCTGAGCTGGCGGAGTTGGAGCTCAGGCCCGGGACTCCGTGTGACGCCCTCTCATCAGACCGCCCGCTGGAACTCCTGCGGGCCGCGGGCGATGCCATGCCCTGGGCCCCTCTGGGCTCTTCCTTAGAGAGACGCGGGGCAGTGAAGACTTGGAAACCTGTGACTCTGACTGTTATTTTAAGACCAGCAGTGGGTCTGGAGCAGCGTGTGGAGCAGCGTTTCTGGGGCGCCTGTCTCCATTTAACATTCTTGATGAAGAAGAAAGGGTTTGCCTCACATCTCTCGGCATACTTGGTACACAGAGGCCTGGGCCAGCTGGGTCAGCGCCTGCTTATCGTCACTAGCCGGATCTACCCGACTGAGCTCTCTCCCCAATCAGTTCTTCCTCTCCAGATCGCTCGTCAGTCGATCGTACGAGTCCTCTCTGGACCCCTCACCC
>NW_005878339.1:0-7790 GCF_000147115.1 Myotis lucifugus | reverse complement strand
TGAATTGAGTAACCTCAGGAGTGTGGCAGAGTCATCTATTTTATTTTGTTATTTTATTTTTTTAAATATTTTTATTGAGTTTATTTATTTCAGACAGGAAGGGAGAGGGAGAGAGAGATAGAAACATCAATGATGAGAGAGAATCATTGATTGGCTGCCTCCTGCAAGCCCCACACTGGGAATCAAGCCCACAACCCTGGCATATGCCCTGACCAGGAATCGAACCTGTGACCTCCAGGTTCACAGTTCGATGCTCAACCGCTGAGCCACACCGGCTGGGCAGAGTCATCTATTTTTAAAAAATACTGATTTTAAAGAGAGAGGAAAGGAGAGAGGTACATCAGTTTTGTATTTCACTTATTTATGCATTCATTGTTTGATTCTTGTATGTGCCCTGACCAGGAATTGAACCCAGAACCTTGGTGTATCAGGACAATGCTCCAACCAACTGAGCTACCTGTCCAAGGCCGTGGCAGAGTCATCTTGGTGGAGAAGCCAAGGAGGGGAGCCTGCAGGATCAAAGAATGATGCAGATGGGCAAAGGAACACTGAGGTGAGAGTAAGAAAATGGCCTCTTTGGTTTTTGCTGAGTTTCTACTTCCTGGTTCTGCCCACTTTGTTCACCTTTGCCCTTAAGATACCCCATGACCTTGTAATAAATGTACTTTTTTTTTTTGAGCTGGTACGCTTCTGAAAGTTGGAATTGAAAATACTTTGGTTATGGTGTTAGGTTCCAAGAGATGAAAGGTATACTGTCACCAGTAATGTGGGTGTTAACTGTTTGTATGAAGGCAGCAAATTAGAAAGAGGTGGGAGGCACTGCCTGAGGACACCACTATTAAGAACAGCAATAATAGCCCATTAAGAGAAATAAGTCCCTATAAAAAGCAGAGCTGAGAACTCCAAAAAGCTCTTCAGTCTGGGACCATTTAGTTGAGAGGCCAGCAGTGGCCAACATCGGTGTGCCTTAGGGTGTCATTTGGTTATAGCATGGTAAAAATGATGTTTGTCATAATGGTCTTGAGCCATAAAAGGCCAGTCGAATGAAGCAATATTCTTTGATGAAATGAAAAAATTGTTTACATTAAATGTTCAGGCATTGAAAGATGTAAGACTCACTTACCTGGCACAGATCTTGTGAAATACATCATTGTATAACTAACAGATTCATGTGGTCCAAATGTATAATTACATATACCTCTAGAAATAGCTCATCTTCTAAATGAAAAATAGGTTGGTTGCAAAAGTAAAAAATGATAAATTATTTTCTAATTTTGTTTTTGCTTTCCCCATGGAATCCTTGAGGCTGAAGCTGTTACAGAACAGAAAAAAACCCTGACTCTAATCTAAAAGGCCATATGCTGATCACAGATAATCCTCTGTGCTATCTGCTGCATCAGTGGGTCTCAAACCTGCATACCCAATGCCCCTTTTAAAATAAATATTTTATAATACCCTTTAGTAGCCCTGAAAGAAATTAACATGGAATATAATCTACCTGCACTCAATTAAGTATGCATATATGTAAATGTATTATATATGTATTTGGTTTGCATATTCATGATGATTAATGATGTTGGGCTTTTCATGTGCATATTGGCCATTCTATATATCTTTGTAGAAATTTCTGTTCAGCTCCTTTGCACATTTTTAATTAGGTTGTCTCTAAGTTGTAAAGATTCTTTATATGTTTTAGATACAATATTTTAAAAATATATATTTTATTGATTTTTTACAGAGAGGAAGGGAGAGGGATAGAGAGTTAAAAACATCGATGAGAGAGAAACATCGATCAGCTGCCTCCTGCACACCCCCTACCGGGGGTGTTCCCGCAACCAAGGTACATGCCCTTGGCCGGAATCGAACCTGGAACCATTCAGTCTGCAGGCCGACGCTCTATCCACTGAGCCAAACCGGTTAGGGCTAGATACAATTTTTTATATGATATATGATCTTCAAATATTTTCTCCCATTCAGTGGGTGGGGTGAATTACAGGTTATAGAAGTGGAGAAATTGGGGAGTATGATATTCTTGCAGATGAACTAGACCTATTTTGGTAATTGTGTCTTGAAATCACAGCACATTTGCCGTTTGATCTCTAGGATGTAAAAAGACCTTGAAGACCTCATCCTTTGATAGGCAACAGAGAATAGAAGATGGGTAGGGGGAAAAGCCAGAAATACAAGAGATGATGGAGGAGTTTTGAGGTCGACCTGTGGAGATTGTGTGTCTGATGTTACTGAAAATCAACAGTATTCAGGAGTGGATACTGTGTGTGCCAGGATGTGTGTGGATATATAAGATTATTTACCAGTTGTGCATCCTTAGATAAGCTATTTGCTTTTTGGGAGCCTGTCTTTTTATCTAAAGAATGGGGATAAGTGTTGTTGTGAATGTCATCATCTTCTTGCAGTTGTAAGTTAGCACAACCAACAGGAAGTGTTTATGGAGGGTAGCATCCTGTCGCTTTCTTCCCTTTTTCTGTGTTTTTTTTTTCCCATTTCTCTGTCAGTAAGAAATTTCATGGGAAGTGGGGTGACAAATGGTAGTTCTTCTTTGGGTCAGTTGAGGGTAAAGGGTGCCTCTTTCCTGTCCTGAGAATTACCCAGAATGCTCAGCTCTTCCTTCTCTCTGTGGCTGGACTTTGAACTAGGGTTGGGGCATCACCAGCCTCATCCTTCTGTTTGGCCCAAGTCTGCCATTTGGCTTTGGTTTTGGTCTCAGCCTTCAGAAGGCCTACTTCAACATCAGTTCTGACCGCTTTGAACTGGAATGTGATCAGTGACTGTGGTATCACCTAAGTAACCCTCGTTTCTAATCAGAGTATCAATGTAAGTGATTGAATTAGGCCTGTCATTGGGATTTGCTGTTAAAAGTGAATATGTGGATATTCACTTTTGAATGTAGGTGAACATTCTAGTTGTAGCTGAAGGGGGGAAAAAAAACCTCCTTAAATTCTTTATATGTTGAAATTCTATCAATAGTGTAAATATACATTTAGATTTATTATTGCTAAAATAAAATAATAATTGGTTGGATACTTACTTTCAAGAATAATAACTAAGAACTTTCAAATGACTCAATAGAAAAATCAGTGGGCAGACTATTAGGAGAGATTTTTGTTGGCTAGATAATTTAAATAATAATAAAGGCATAAAAGTATTAGAAATTTAAAATGAGTGGAGAATCATCTTTAACTTGTCTCTTGAAAATACTACTCAGACAGAACATAGGTTCAAGCAGTGCACAAAGCTTGGGTTTGTGGGGTTGTTTGAGTGAAAATACATCATCATTATCAACCTAGTTTTCAAGTACAGAAGTTGAAGAGATCCAAAGTCTTTACCATGGTCATGTATCTAAGTCGAAGTAAGGAATGGCTGGCAGCATCACTATCAACAGTATCCTGTTCTGAGCAGCCAAAAAATATCTGTCAGGTTCCAAAACACTTTCATTACCCTAGAAGGAAACCCCACATCATTATGTAGTCACTCCTCATTTCCCCTCCTCTTCAAGCCTTTGGCAACCACCAATCTGTTCTCTATTTACATGGATTCACCTAGGCTAGATACTCTGTATAAATGGAATCGTACCTTTGATCTTTTGTGCCTGGCTTCTTTCATTTAGCATAATGTTTTCAATGGTCATTTACGGTATAGCATGTGTCAGTGCTTCATTCCTTTTATGGCCAAATATTTATTCCACTCTATGGATATTCTTTATTTTGTTTATCCATTCATCTGTTGATGAACACTTGGGTTGTTTCCATCTTTTGGCTGTTGTCAGTAATGCTGCTATGAGCATTTGTGTATGGATAGCCATTTGAATCTCTGCTTTCAGTTCTTTTGGGTATATGCCTAGAAGTGGAATAGCTGGATCCTATGGAAATTCTGTGTCAGGAAGTGGGGGCACAGACCAAATATATATCTTATGTCACAGTGCCTTAATGAATATATGTATACTTATACATATATATCTATATATATATCAAATGAATGTGTCAGTGAACAGGCTAACTGTGATTGGTGATATTCTGAGAAAAGGAAGGAAAAGAAACACTTCAATAATCATGAATTATACATTATTTTTTATTATCAAAACAGTCAGGTTATGACAGCTACATTGCCAAGCTAGAATTAGGAAGTGTTTTAAAAATGGTTTCATCCAAGGAGATAAATGCAAGTTCATTACCTATTCTGCATGAAATCAGTGTTACAAGGAAGCACATCTCTGATATAGAGATGAATCAGTGAGTATTGTGCAGTTACCATTAACAGAAGAATGGATTGAAGTACAAGAAGACAGGTCTTACAAAATGTGATTCTCCTTGGTGTGCCTTTGGCGATGACATTATTTTATGTAGGAGCCTAAACATAAAAATTCAAACATGATGCATGTCTTTGTAGGAAGTGTCAGACATTTTACACACTGTTGACGTCACACATCACCCTCTCACTTTAAGCATATGTGGGGAAAGGGAAGGAGAACAGTAGGTGGATCCAGTGATTATCTGTCACCCCAAATTCTACCTCTATCTGGGGCCTCCACAAGGTGACAGAAACTCATCAGGAATCAGGCACCAAAAAATAAAGGCATAAAGACTCAGAGGCCATCAGAATGGAAATCTGTAGCTGTTAATAGAATTCTGGAGGAAGATTCTCCATTCTGAAGAAGTCATATATATAATCCACTTTTTAAAAATATACTGGAAAGGTTGCAAAAATGACAGTGCAATCTGGCCTAATGAGCTTGATTCCTGAGTTGAAAGCCAGATAAAATCCTGGATCACAAAAGAAAGCTGCTGTTTTTTAAAAAGTATTAAAAATGGTAAATCTTAGAGTATGTATAAAAAACCTGACAGGTCCTTCATTAGTCACAGTATTGAATAGTGGTCTTTATTTATTCTTCACAATAGTTGTTTAGAAATAGTCGATTCTAGCACCAAAACCATGAAAAGGAAATCCTGCAGGAGGATCCTAGAACCTGGGACTGTCCATTTGCATATTTTTAGAGGCTGATGTATGGGAATGATAAAGGTTTGGGTATAGGTTGCTTTTTGAGTAGCATCCAGACTGCATCTGCTTTAATTGGCTGCAAAGCATAAGACATTAAAAGCTTAAAGGCGGCCTTTTCCAGTTCTTAAGAGCAGTGGTTATTTCCAGTTGTAGAAATGTAATGCAATTGAAATGTATTGGGCAGCGTGGCAGTTAAATTGGATGGATTCCAGGGCTGGGCTGGTGAGTTACCTGATTCCATCTGCAGCCCTCCTAGAACTGCTGAATGGGAACCTAGGCCCCTGAGGGGCTCCAGAGGTGGTCTAGGCTCCCTGAGACCTTTAGGACCAGGGAAGGTATGGGCTGAGTCTATGTCCCCAAGAGTCCAGCTTGCTCTCTTGTCCCAGCTATCTGCTGCTATAGAACAAAGAACCCAAAACTTAGTGGCTTAAAACAATTTTGTTCTGTGCATTCATGGGTCAGCTCTCACTTGGGGTGTCTCATGCAGTTGCAGACATGTGTTAGCAGGCTCTGGGCTTGTATGATTTGAAACCTGGGACTGGTCAGTCATCTCTCCTCTCCACATGGTTGCTTGGGCTTCCTCACAGCAGGGCTGTCTCAGGATAGTCAGACTTTTACCTGAGGTCTGGCTTCCTGCACAGCAAGTGTCAAGGGACAGGGAGTGGAAGTTGCCAGCCTCTTAAGACCAAGACCTTGAAACTGACCCAGCATCACTTCCACTATTGGATAAGCAATCAGAGCTGCGCAAGGGGAGGAGACATAACCTTCAGGTCCTGAGAGACAAAGGCCAAGGAATTTGTAGCCACTTTGAATCCTTCACGTTCTCCAACCAGGACTCAAGACCCAAAGAGTTTGTTCATAGTTGGACATTATCCTAGTCTGACCTCATAATGAGTTGCTTTGTATTCATATAGCTCTCTGTGCATTAACAAGAAAGCTTGTATACACTGTCTCAATTTTCCTCCCAATATCTCTGTAAGAGAATAGGTTGAATCGTAAGGCAATTGAGGTACAGAGGTTAAAGGGCTTAGATCACACAGCTTCCCAGGGGCAAAATTGAGACAGACGTCTGAATCTCTCGACTCTCAGTCCATGTTGAGGGATTCTGGCTGGTTTGTTTGTTTACCCGGGTCTCTCTGCTCTCTGACACATGCAGAGTGGCAGCGGAGGAAATCTGGCCACAGATCTTGGCTGCTGAAGCTCGGGGTGCAAGCAGAAGTAATTTGCCTATGACTGCTCTGTTCCATCAGTAAGGACTCTTGAAGCCACTGTACTGGCCTTCACTCTTGGGAAACTCTTTCCGGATTCTCCAGCGGCAACAGCTGGGCAGGATCGCAAAGTCAGCCAGGTCCTTGGAGCCGAAGCGCCAGGTGGCATAGCACCTGTAGGCGCAGTGCCGCAGCTGGTTGTTGGTGGCATCCGCATCCAACTTCAGCAAGGGCTCCTGGTAGAGCAGGAGGAACTGCAGGGCACGTCTGGACAGGATGAGCTTCTTGAATGGCTCTGAGGTCGTGATGCAGGCACCTGGCTTTTTCCGACAGCACAGCTCCTCCAGGCATTGGTGACTCCCAGGGAGTTGGGATGGGAGGCAATTTCCGCACTGGCACCAGCTCGGGTTGCTGCTGGATTTGGGTGTTGCCTCCTCACTAAGCAGCTGGATTTCCTCTGGTTGCCCAGGAATGGAGGGTGCGTCTTGGAGAGACAGGGGCAGCCTGGACAAGTCTGTGAAGTCCATTAATGGTCTCTGGAAAAGTCAAGTTTCCAAACCTATCAGCAATGACAACCCCTAGAGTTCTGGGTTCTTTAATTTCATTATTAACTCACAAAATTACATGTAATATTACATCAGTACCGTGTGTTAAATGTATGTATCAGGACTGTGATAGTCTTTTACGAGCATGGCCTCATTTAAGCTTTCGAAGAATCTCATGAGTTGTGTCCTTATCTCCATTGCACAGATTTAGAAAGTGAAATTCAGAATAGCCAGGCCTCAGTGCAATTATCACCTCTCCAAAAAGAGGCTGACCACCCAATCTAGGTAATGCCCCCCCCCCAGGTCATTCTCTTACTAGTATTGCACCATGAGATTCTCCATCCTAGTACTAATTGCCATCTGAAAGGATCTTTTTTTTTAAAATTTTTAAAAAAATATATATATTTTATTTTTTTAAAATATATTTTGTTGATTTTTTACAGAGAGGAAGGGAGAGAGATAGAGAGTTAGAAACATCGATGAGAGAGAAACATCGATCAGCTGCCTCCTGCACACTCCCCACTGGGGATGTGCCCGCAACCCAGGTACATGCCCTTGACCGGAATCGAACCTTGGACCCTTGAGTCCGCAGGTGGACGCTCTATCCACTGAGCCAAACCGGTTAGGGCTAAAAAAATATTTTATTGTATTTTTTTACTTTAAGGAATGCGAAGGGAAAAAGAGAAGTAGAAACATCGGATGCGAGGGAAACATCAATTCAGCTGCCGTCGCGTCCAGCACACACTCGAAAGGGACCGCAACCCAACCAAAGGCCCTTCACTAGACTAGAACCTGGGACCGTAGCGTTGGCTGCGCGGAGCTCCGTTCTATGCGCAGAACCAAAACGGGTAGTGCAGAAACTTTCAATTAAAATTGTGACTTGACGAGACTACTCTATCGACAGTGAGAGACGGGACCTGTCTGTTTTGTTTAATGGATCCACCCCCAAGGCTAGGCCAGTAGACAGGCGAACTGAGGGCAGTATAGTAGTCGTTGACTGAGCTGCTGATCTTATACGACCAGG
>NW_005878338.1:0-7790 GCF_000147115.1 Myotis lucifugus | reverse complement strand
CAAGTGGGAAGAGATACAGAGACAAAGTCAAGCTAGCTATCCCTGTTTGTTTCCACGGGAGGGGAGTCTGCTAACATAGACTCTGAGCACCTAGAGTAGCAATGGGCACAATGGGCATTTTCAGGTTCTAGCCCTGCTTTCCTTTCTAATGTGGGTGACAGGCGCAAACATTGGAATATAACCATTCTAATTGAGCACCTGCAATGTGTAATACTGTACTGGCATCTTCTCTTGGTCATGCTACCTGATGCATTTTCTTTCCCGTCGTATAGAAAGAGGGTAGCTAGCTTCTAGAAGGGATCTGGTCACAGGAGTGGTGAGCCCGCGCTGATGGTTGTGTGGGGAGCGTGAATGTCGTCAGGGCCTCACTTTGACCACCTCCTCTACCTGTCCCATCTCCTGACCTTGCTTTCTCACAGATTCCTCTAGCACAGCGGTTCTCAACCTGTGGGTCTCGACCCCTTTGGCGGTTGAACGAGCCTTTCACAGGGGTCGCCTAAGACCATCCTGCATATCAGATATTTACATTACGATTCATAACAGTAGCAACATTACAGTTATGAAGTAGCAATGAAAATAATTTTATGGTTGGGTCACAACATGAGGAACTGTATTTAAAGGGCCAGAAGGTTGAGAACCGCTGCTCTAGCACATTCTTGCTATGACTAACACTGTCATTTGGGGGTAGGCAGTTAGACAGAAATGAGCAGAGCAAGGACGATGGGGCAGGTACAGAAGGTCACCAGGCAGGAAAGCCCAGGGGCTTAGCAATGGACAATTAACTGTAGGATGGGACCTCGCCCAGGATGACTTTTCCTCCCTAGCATGTGCTGGCCATGCGGTTTGCACCCCCTGACCTCTCCTCCCTAGAGATAGCATGTAGGCCTCAGTTGTATTTCAGCTCCAGGCCCAAATAAGCAACAAAACCAGCCACGGCTGACCTGACCTCCGGACGTATGACCCCTGCTCTGATGCAGGCCAATCAACCAGGGCCAACTACAACCCTGAATGGTCACACCTGGAAAGCTGCTGAGTATTCTATAAAGATCTTTCCCTGGGACCTCCCCTAAAATCTCCACCCTTAAAACCCTCAGGAAGGAGGACCCACTGTGCTCTTCCTCCTGGGAGCAGGCCTGTGCCTTTCCCTTTCCCCTCCCCCTCTGCCTCTCCCCCCCTCCCAGCCCCAGGCACATTCCCATTAGCTTCCTCACTTCCAAATTCCAAAGGCCCTTCCTTCGCCTCCATAACTTGTTTCCTAAGCCCATTTCTTCTAGGAATTATTGCTTCTAGCTCTGTGATGTACCAAGTAAATGTTCTCTTATAGTTTGGGTCTTTGCTCTGCATTCTCTCCTGGCCAGAACCCAAGTACCGAGGTTGCTGAACCCAGGTTTGGTCTGACCCCACCGGTCAGGCACCTGGTGCCGTTCCACCGCCTACAATTTCAAACCTTTGTCTTTGTATTTGTTGAAAAAGGCCCGGCTGTAGAGACCCACTCACCCCTCTCTCTGGGTTTACAGGTGAAAGACATTGAAGCTTAGAGCGGGTTAGGTCGCACGTGTACTAAATAGTCAATACATTTGAACCCAGGTTTTTCAGTTCCTACACCAGTGTTCTTTCTTCTCATGCATTGTTCCCTCACTGAAAGTCAATTTGTATTCCTTTTAAAACTGATTTTACATGCTCATTGTAACAATAATGCAAACTATGCATTATGTCTTTATTGATTTTGGAGGAAGAGGAAGGGAGAGGGAGATAAAAACATTGATGAGAGAGAAACTATGGCCTGCCTCCTACATGCTCTCCACAGGGTACTGAGCCCTCATGTGCCCTGACGGGGAATCAAACAGGCCACTTCTTGGTGCATGGGATGACGCCCAACCCACTGAGCCACACTGGCCAGGGCTGAAGGGGGAAAACAGTCTGACAACACTGCAACCTGAGAGTAATATGCAATGTACGATGTCTTAAACGTTTCTATGTGAAGCATAAATCACTGGTAAATGTGACACATGTGACACGAGGCAGTAACACCTGGTTACAACCCACGAGCCCCTGAGAGCCACGCTGAGGCCGGTGTGACCTGGAACGTGGCCACAGACAGTTTGGCCCAGTGCCTCAGCCTCCTGAAGCCCAAGCATCGAGCGCTCACTGCGCATCTTCAATGAAACCCACACTCACCAGACTGGCTTAGGGCTGAACAGAACTCCCTAGAACTTCTCCCTCTGTTATAAATTGCCTTCATCTGGTTACTTCCCTGGACTATTTTCTCTGGCTTTAGGCTTTTCCAGGCTTTGGAAAAACCCAAAACGCCCTCCCACCCTTCCATCCCATGATCATCTCATTATTGCCAAGGAACAACATCAATTTTTGCTGTGTGTGAGGGAGAGAAGAGAAAAGATGATAGATAGATAGATGATAGATAGATAGATAGATAGATAAGCATTAGAAGGCGGAAGGCCCCATCACAGCTCTGAGAGAAAGCTTAGGAAAAATAAGGGTGACTTATTCCACCTTTTGAAGCTGGATATTATAGAGCCAGGCAGGCGCGCTTACACTGCTTTCTTGTCCCGGATTGAATGATAAACAACTAAGGATCCGTAAACTCGCTGTTGCCCTTGGCAAGGTGGCCTGTTTCCTCATCCAGAACCCAGCGGCGGAGCCACTTCCTCACAGGCGGAGGCCGACTCCCAGGCCGACGTGGAAGAGTAACTCTCACCGCTCCCCTCCTTGCGCGGCCTCGCACAGCTCCGTGGCACTTCTGCAGGGGGGTCTTCTGCAGGGGGTCTGTCTGTGTGCGTGGAGGGTGCCTGCACTCCTGTGACAGCTTCCAGAGAGCAGGTTCTTAGCTCACAGCAGCGGCTATTGCCAGTGGCTCACTGAGGGGTGCACTGAACTGCGTTCTCCTTCCCGCTAAAGAAAACAAACTAATCACAAAACTGCCCCACTGCTTAGCTCCCGTGCTGCCAGGGGGCCAGGAGATGGGTAAGAGGATCCAAGCAGGAATGTTGGGAGGAATTTTCAGGAAAGCAGATCAGAGGGTGAGGAATCTTCTGGAACACGCATTTTCCCTTCCCGCCTGGAATGCAGGCACCGCTGGAGTGGGAGCAGCGAGCCTGGGACCCTAAGGAGAAGGTAGCAGCAGACAGGGTCCCTGGCGGCCCCTGGGAGTCACTGTGTGTGCACAGGGCTACCTGCGTCTAGACTTCTCATTATATGAGAAAAATAAAACCCATACTTGGTTTGAGCCATTGCTTTTGGTGTTTCTGTCATTTGCTGTAGCCGATACAGAGCAGCATTCCCAGCCCTTTGAGCAGTGCCCGGCACGCAGCAGACGTTCAGCACTGACGGAGAGAGGGGGGAGCCACGGGAGGCATTAGAATCAGGTCCCGAGAGGTACATGCTGGTATCCGCAGACACCAGTCATATTTTTATCTCTGGGGATTATAAATCAATTGACAAAGACACAGGAAAAAAATAGAAAGGTCTACTTTGTAAATGCACTTTGAGTCATTCATTTAATATTTATTGAACTCCTACCATGTACCAGACACCATGCCAGGTGGCAGAGGGAAAGCAACACACACCCAGCCAAGGTTCCTGCGCTCACAGCGCCTCCACTCATGGGGGAGGAGAGGCAATGAGCAAGGTCTCCGTGTGTTAGAAGGCTGGCGGCAATTGGAAGAAGGTGATCTGAGGAGTCATCTGAGCACAGACCTGAGAGGGTGATGTGTGAATATCACAGGGAAGAGTGTTCTAGGCAGAGGGAACAGCAAATGTGTGGGCCTGAGCCTGGCCCGGGTGTCTCAGTTGGTTGGAGCATCATCCTGTTCACCAAAAGGTGGCAGGTTTGTTTCCAGGTCAGGGCACATACCTAGGTTATGGGTTCGATCCCTGGTTGGGACACATACAGGAGGCAACCGATCTATGTCTCTCTCTCTCTCTCTCTCTCTCTCAAAATAAATTTTAAAAAAATGCCTGGACTTGTAGTGAACTCTCTCATGGTCTTGCCCATATGCCTCAGTTGACAACCTGAAGTCAAATTCTCAGCATCTGCATCCATTTGCCTCCCTTCCCAGTGTCCTAGAGGCACATCCTTCACTTTCCAAATAAATGATTTACACTCAACTGCTTGTCTCCAAGTCTGCTCCTGAGGGAACAAACCGAGAAAGGCCCACATTGGGCATGTAAAGAGGCCAGCATTTCTGTAGCGGCAGGCGGGGGGAAGGATGGTAAGAGAGGAAGTCAGAGAGTAACTAGGTTTCGGGGCACAAGGCCTGCAGGAGGCTCAGATTGGACACCAAGTGGGATGGGAAGTGAGTGCAGGTTTGCAGTGACACATTCTGACCTACGATGAATGCTCACTCTCGCTGCTGTGTTGAGAACAGTTTGAAAAGGGTGGTGATGTTGGAAGCGGGAAGACTTCTAAGGAAATTACAACTCTTACAGGTCACAGGTGATGAGAGTTTACACCAGAGTGGTAGCCTATGGCTGCTGAAGCCACGGAGAACTCTGCCTACACACGAAGCCACCATGATCGCCCTGTCCCTCCTCATCTCAGATGAGCTCATCCTCCGGGGAGAGCAGCGAATCATGGTGCATTCTTTTATAAAGTATATCAAATGACAGTCAAATTCAGTATGTACTGTTCCAACAACATACAGAAGGTCGTTGAAACTACAGTTTTGAACAGAGATGACCAAGTAAACAGTTTTGCAGGGCAAAGCAACTACACCATGCACCATCAGGAAGGTGTGCTCGTGTGTGCCAACAGCACGCATTGAAATGTTCACAGGGCCCCAAACTGGACCTCCACATGCCCCTTGGCGGTGGGATGGGTAATGTTAGTATGTGCATACCATGGGATGCACGGCAGTGAGATTGACTAAGCCATAAGCAATAACATATATAAACTCACAGACAATGTGCAGGAAAAGAAGCCAGATACAAAACATAATTCTACTTACAGGACCTTCAAGAACCACAAACCTCATCTGTGCTGTTCTAAGTCAGGAGACTTCTTTCTGGGTGGGGCACGCTAACTGGATTTGAGCGGGAGGGGAGTGCCCAGGTGCTGGGTACGTCCTATTTCTCGGGAGAAGTGCTGAGTACCTGGGTATAGGTGCTTTAGGAAAATGAAAATTCGCTGAGCTGTACACCTTTGAGTTGTGCAATTTTCTGCAATATAGGATATATCGAAAAAGTTTAAAATTCTGAAGCTCTAGAACGTCCACACACACACATAAGTGTGCATATGTAAATGCAAAACTGCTCTTTGTTATTAGGCAAAAAAAATGACCACTGGATTTATCACAAAATTTTGTCTATTAAAACTTTATGCCAAGCAAAACAATAAACAGGTGATTTATTCTTTGCCTCCTGCGTGGAGTTGCAATCAGAAATAACATTGAGTAAGAAACAATTATTTTATCTTCATTTTCTTTCAAGGTTAATTCCCGTTAAACCTGCCCTCACCTGAAACACAGGCCCACCCTACGCACAGAAGTGCGCTCCTCCGACAGTGAGGCCTCCTGTGGGTGCAAACCCGGCAGGAACAGGGCAGGAGAAACCGCTGCTCTGCCGGGGAAGCCTGGAGCGCTCCCTGAGAAGTGTGGGGAGCGGAGTTCCAGCACCAGGACCAGAGTTCAGGGCCTGATACCAGGTGAAAGAGGGGGCTGAGCTAGAGGAGAGCCCATGCCCCGGTGGGATTCCGGTGCCTCTGAACACCAATGGAGTTGTCTCTTCTTATTTATGTGGCAATTTGTCAAACGTCCGGTCATCTCCCAGCTCTGTCACAGCCCTAGGGGCTGAGAGGGACTGAAATCTCCAGGATGCCAGCCCTCCTCTTCCTGCACCTCAAAGTAACATCTTTTCTTTTTTAAAATATATGGTTTATCGATTTCAGAGAGGATGGGAGAGGGAGAAAGAAGAACATTCATGAATGATGAAAGAGAAATCATTGACCGGCTGCCTCCTGCACGCCCCACACTGGGGACCAAGCCCACAACCCCGGCATATGCCCTGACAAGGAATTGAACTGTGACCTCCTGGTTCATAGGTGGATGCTCAACCACTGAGCCACACCAGCTAGGTGGGACTCCTTTTCTTTGCTCTGCATGCCTGGCTGCAGGCGTCAGCCTCCATCTCTCCTCACTGCTGCATCAGCTCACCCACCCACTGAACACCGTCAACAGCCACCTCCAGCTCCTCCAAAGGGATCTGAAGCCTCATCCAGTCCCCCCCCCCCAATGTTCTCTACCCACAAGGTCAGGAGATAGAAGAGCAAGTGGTGTTTCACGTCCTTATGTTGTGGTGAACGATAACAATTTGATTCAAATGATGAATAACTGAAAGGAAATACATTGAATTTGTAGGTTTGGGGAAAGACTGAGAAACGTGTTAGCCTCTTGAGGATTGTGGAATAAGATCATGAAAATGAACCTTAGAGAACCATTGGGACAAGCCTTTAACGTTAAAGTGTGGCGATCCTGGTGCTCAGTTCTGGGTCCTCTCCTTGGTCCCCTGCTCTTCTCTAAGCGCTCACTCCCTTAGTGACTGTTTTTCCGTTTCACAGCTTTAAACATCTATATGCCAATAACTCCCAGATTATACCTCTAGCCCAGACCTTTCTCCTGAAGTCCAGGCTCGCTTACTCAACTACCTCCCCAATGTCCTCTGTCGGATGTCTAATAGAAATGTTGAAATTAACGAGGCCAAAGCTGCGCTCCTGTTCCTCCACTCACTCCACCCTGGCCGGTTCCACAGGCGATCTTCCGTGTGTCAGCAAATTTCCACCTCCTCTCGCCAGCTGCTCCAGCCAAAAACCTTGGGTCCATCCTTGCCTGCTCCCTTTGTCTCCCTCCCTATATCCTATCCACCAGGGAATACTGTTGGCTCTACCCCCAACATGGGCCCATGGTCTGTGTTCTTTTATGTGATGGTCAGTCAGCGGTGGCCACAAAAGGAGACTCGGGAGAGGCTGGAAAAACAAGGTTAGTGCAGTCACAGGTCCTAGGAGCACGAGGGCCAGTGAGGAGCACCAGGCCCTGCCAGGAGGCTGAAGACAGGAGGGAGGGGCACACTTAGAGCCTTTGAAAGGTGGGGAAGGGTAAACAGTTTGAATAATTTTTCAGGCTTCAAACTATACAGGTGGTCCCTCGTTGCCAGGTACCTGGCCGTGGGGCGTTAAGGCAGAGGAATATTGCCTCCTGAGCTGCAAGAGCCTGTTGGGTGAAGAGGTGTGGCTCTGGATCAGTTCACACCCAAGGCACACTGAGCCCTTTCTTATCTCAAAGAATTCATTACCCTAAGACAAGCATGTCAAACTCGCGGCTGGTGGGCCATGAGTTTGACATGCTTGCGAAACGAGCAATAGTTCTCCAACCAGAAAGGTGTGGGTTTTTTAATTAACTTTTTAAAAATTCTCATCAGATGATATGTTTTTATTGATTCTAGAGAGAGAGGAAGGGAGAGGGAGAGGAAGAGAGAGAAACATTGATTTGCTGCCTGCTATATCCACACTGACCAGGGATCGAACCCACAACCTAGGCATGTGCCGTGACCGGGAACTGAATACACAACCCTTCTGGGTATAGGGCAATGCTCCAACCAACTGCACCTCACTGGCCAGGACCAGAAAGGTGCTTTTTGTTTTTGTTGTTGTTGTTATTTTAATAGAAGATGTCAAACCATCATAGCCTACAGAAAGTAAGATTATATAAACAATAGAATCCAGAATCTAATCACTTCTAACACTTCCACTGACAATGCCCTGGTCCAAGTCATCATCAGCT
>NW_005878337.1:0-7790 GCF_000147115.1 Myotis lucifugus | reverse complement strand
TTATAAACATAAAACATTTTATTTTCTGTAACAAAAGCTCTCCCTGGCATTTCAGGGTGTTAGTAGGTAGTGGCTGCGCACTTTTTCTCAAGCTGCTTTTTCTCTGGTGTAGACTCGGATCTCTGCCTCTTTCTTTCTTGGGAGGAGACATTCATCACCGTGGCTGCTCCCAGGTTTAATGTAGAGTCTTACACTTTGTAAAAGAGCTTCTGTCTTTGCAAAACTGGCCCATATGTATCGATAAGCTATGAAACTTGACCTTTCTTAGCACTCATCTGTAGAACTAAGTTATAAAAGTACATAAAATATTGCATTCTAAATCATGCAGAATGAGGTGTAAATAAAATTATACTAAATAGCTCAGAATTTCTAAAAAATATATGGCTTTTCAGGAAAATTCCTTCCTTGGGCTCTTGAAATATATTTTTCTGTTCAATGTTGAAACAGTCGATCAATTTCGTCTACAGTTGAACCAGCTGTTAGCTTTCTGGAGAGTCAAAATTCTCTTTGTTTTAGGATCAAATTTGTACTGCCTTGTTCCACGGAAGAAATAGAGAAATCCTAGAAAGAAAACAAAAGATATTTACTACATTACACAAGTCATTTCTAGGTTTAACTTGAATTCTTAAAAAACCCAAGTCATTTGTGAGAACAAAAAATTTTTTTTTGGCATTTGCTGTTCTAAATAATAATACTGATGCTGTTTTATGGAAAAAAAATAGAGGAAATAGGTATATATTCACTTACCATCTTTCTTGAAAACCGCATCAACTTTGTTGCCAATTCCAGGAAAATTAGCTGCTATCTGTTTGGGATAACCTGCATCCATGGATTGTTGGTATTCATCATACCTGGTCCGGAAATGATTAAATGTGTCAGAACCATTTGTTAAACAAGCAGCCTTCTCAAAATCACTGTAGGGCCGTGGTCGGCAAACTGCGGCTCGCGAGCCACATGCGGCTCTTTGGCCCCTTGAGTGTGGCTCTTCCTAAGCCTTAGGAGTACCCTAATTAAGTTAATAACAATGTGCCTACCTATATAGTTTAAGTTTTAAAAAATTTGGCTCTCAAAAGAAATTTCAATCATTGTACTGTTGATATTTGGCTCTGTTGACTAATGAGTTTGCCGACCACTGCATAGGGTATTCACCAACAAGAATGTAATAAGAACTAAATCCATAGATCATGTGTACAATGGGGGTGGGGTGGGATGAGGTGAGGTAGGATGTTGGGGAGACTAGAAGATTTATAAGATCCCTCTAAATCCAGCATCTAAATCTAATTTTCCAGGTGATGCCACACTGTGTCTTATTAAGGTATAATGTGACTAAAGATAAGTCTCTTTTGGCTGAAGTAGCTCTCTCTCTCTCTCTCTCTCTCTCTTTTCTCTCTCTCTCTCTTTTACTTCTTCTTTTTTAAATTCATCTCCAACTGACCCCTGGATTCCTGGGACAGCTATTGCATGATGATTATTGATCAAGAGACTTGGATGCTTGACTGGCTACAGCCATTCATAGAAAAGGCAGCTAGCCAAGGCAATATGAGAATCATTTGTGAGTGGTTCCATTTAGAACTTTCCTTCTATGTAGAGAAATCTGGTGCCCTAACTTTTTCTTTACCTCCAGATCTTGTCAGCAACAAAGAAGTATGTTTTCCCAGTCTCTTCCTCAAAAACAGCAGCATCGATATTCTTCACACTTCTAGGGAAGCCAAAGGAACTGTAGATGTCCTTGGGGTATCCGGGCAGCATTTGCTGCCCTGAACGGCCCAGAACTTGTTGCCTGCCAATCAAGAAACAGCGGTTAAAACACCCTGAGCACCAGTAGGCAGTGAGCAGATTTCTACCTAAGTTAGTTTCACAGACTAGAGCAGTGTCCTGGCTACACATCAGAATTAACTAGGGAGATCGTTAAAAATACAGATGCTGGTATCCAACCACAGACAAATTAAATCAATATATTTTTAAAAGTGTTCTTGATGATTCTAATATCCAGCATCTTCGAGAATGGCTGGTTTATGGGGTTGGAGACTTCTATCCAGAGCCAGGCATTGACATGACTAAAGAGTTCATGAGGCCACCTCAGGGATAGTCAATTTATGGAATTTCAGGACCTCTCCTGCTTTAATGTACATACAAATTGCCTGGGAAGCCCGTTAAAATTCAAGGAGGTCTGGTGAGACCTGACAACATGAACGGACCTCAAGGGCACTCAGCTGAGTGAGATTCTGTATTTCTAACAAACTCTCCAGGCGATGTCAATGGTGTTAGTCTGAGGGTCACCCCTTCACAGCAAAGCTGTATGCAGCATCTCTATCTGCTGCCTAGTAGGAGCCCTCCCCATCTGAGGAGAGTAATTTACATAAAAATAGTTCTAGGACATTACACAAGTCAAATGCTTCTGTTGCATCCCTTCTATAGCATTGATCCAAGGCTCTGTATTTCATTTCTCGGCAGCCCCAAGAATGTAGAGAGGGTTTAAAATACATAACTAGTATTCATAGAACACAATTTCGTAAGTCTAGAGTCATAAACAGGCCAGAACATTTATATCTCTAGTCATATGCTTTTGATTTAAAATGACTCAGAAATGCACTGTGCAATTCTTTTTTTAAAAAATATATATTTTATTGATTTTTTACAGAGAGGAAGGGAGAGGGATAGAGAGTTAGAAACATCGATGAGAGAGAAACATCAATGAGCAGCCTCCTGCACACCCACTACTGGGAATGTGCCCGCAACCAAGATACATGCCCTTGACCGGAATTGAACCTGGGACCCTTCAGTCCGCAGGCCTATGCTCTATCCACTGAGCCAAACCAGTTAGGGCATACTGTGCAATTCTTAATTAAGGTGATGGACTCCCTTAATTGATTTGGTGAGATTTATATTTTTAAAATTCCTTAGAGAGAAAGGAGGTAGTACTCTCTTCTATCTCAGCCAATGAGAAATTAATTCATACAATCATTGGAAGCATTACCTTTGAAAAACCGGACTTCATCTCTTTCAGCAAACTCGTAAGCAGCTTGAAGTCCATTTGGCAGATTTGGCCAGAAGGTAGTGATGAAATTGAGCTCAGGTTCCGGGTAGTAATAACTTACGCGTATGTAGAACCTGGTTTGAAAAACAAAGAAAAGGGTTTTTATCTAATCTATAGCAGGTTATGACTGATATCCAGCTCCTTCTTACTGCTGGCCTAGTGGTGTGCTGGTAAATGTTTAACATCTGGCTGTCCAAGGTGAGGGTGGCGGGGAGTCCTGGTTTGCAGCATTTGCTTATTCCCAGATTGGAAATATTCCCACAATGGCAGATTTCAAGAGATTTGCGGTGTCACACTACTGTGTGGTATTTCTGCCACACAAATACATTAGGTATAAACAACCACAAGAACATAAATAAAGAATAAAATGAGGCAAAATAATTACAAAAAGGTGAGTTGTTCTTTTTAATCCTTTCCTGAGTATATGTTTATTGATTTTAGAGAGAGGAAGAGAAAGAGAGAGAGAGAGAGAGAGAGAGAGAGAGAGAAATATCAAGTGAGAGAGAAACATCGATGGGTTGCCTCCCCATATGCGCCTCTACCAGGGATCAAACCTGCAACCTAGGTATGTACCCTGACTGGGATTTGAACCCACAACTTTATGGTGTATAGGGTGATGCTCCAAGCAACTGAGCCATCTGGCCAGGGCCAAAGAGGTAAGTTTGAATTATTTTTATTACCTTTGGTTAAATATAATTATAAGTTGATGTAATTTAAAATGTTTAAATTCATTTTTAGAGAGAGGGGAAAGAAGAGGGAGAGGGAGAAGGAGAGAAACATCTATGTGAGAGCAAAACATTGATCATCTGCTTCCTGCGTGCCCCCCATCAGGGATAGAGCCCATGACCTAGGCACGTGCCCTGACCAGGAATCAAACTGGAAACCTCTTGGTGCATGGGATGACGCCCAACCAACTTAGCCACACCAGCCAGAGCTAACTTAACTCTTAAGAATGTTTGTGTTTAAAAACCAGCTTGCAAAATTCTCAAAATTTAAAACTCGGCTTTGGTGAGCCCTTAGGATTCTGCTGCAGCACACCGCTGGCTGGAATACAGCACTAACATCCTACACTAGTGTACACTTTCAACACACAGGGCCTTCCCTACATCATGCCCTATCTCACACAAACCCTTCAAGAAAGCATTACTCTCCTTTTACAGGTGAGAAATTAAGGCCAGGGAGGCGAAGGGAGCGATCTAACGCTGAGCAGCTGGTGAGACAAAGGTTAATTTTAAACTCAGGTCTGGGAGCCCCTCCCTTTGTCTTGCTTTGGTTGGTGGTTTGCAATGTTGATTCAACAGTCCACAGTGACTGGAGAAACAGCAACACATAGACTGCCATTGGCCCGTCAGAAGCATTTCCATATTCGAGGCCGCAGGAAGGACTGTGACGGTGGCCGTCAGAAATTAACCTCTAGATCCAGTCCTGCCTCAGTCCTACCTCAGCCTCTGTGAGACCTTGGACGTCAGTTACTGTCACTGTTTCTGTTCTTCCATGTCTTCATTTGGTGATGTTTGCATGATCTCAGGGTCCCTTTAGTGCCTGCAAATCCTAGACTTGGCCCTACTCTTTGGAGTAATCCTTCATATACTTGCTTGGATAGGTGTTCTACTCTACCAAGAGCTTTCCTTAAGCACCATGTATTTCCTGAGCACCCCCAGCACTGAGCTGCACCCAGTGGCTTACATCCAGCCTTATCTTTTTTACTCAAAACGAGTCCAGAAGGGGATAAAAAGCATTAGCAGTCCAAGCCCTGCATTGTGGGGTAGATATGACCACGATGTATTAGAACAGCACCAACAACACTCCATAAAGAGTGGCTGAGGAGATTAGAGCCTTTCCGAGCACCCCTACTTTCTATGTGCTGTGGACTGCATCATTCAGAAAAAGGGTATCTAGTGATGATGCCTGGTCTTTTAGGAATCAGTACAGTGTGTAGGGCAGGCCTGTTCTTCATGTGTGAGGGTTCCCCAGCCTTCCTGAGGCCACATGCTGCACAGGGAGACCTAGGATCCTCCTCTGAGGAGGGAAGCACATTGTGTTTGCTCTCATCTACCCAGGAGAGGGGCCTCCTGAACTCATGGGGATTCTCCCGCCGTGGCTCCTGCCCCTCTCTGGGCCTCTGGAGGCAACAGAGACCTGTCACCACCACAGGCTTTGGGAGGATTATCTTTTCCAGAATGGAAGGGGTGATACTTAAAGGGGACCAGCATGATGGTGCCATGAAAATAACTGATTTCTCTTAATAACGCACTAACATCCTGATTATCATAAAGAATATCATAAGTGATAAGAGCCCCGGAGAAGGTGTCAGAAGACCAACTTTGTATCCTCAAAGGATCGCTTTCCTTCCCTATGCCTTACTTTACTGATCTGTAAAATGGGATTATATTTACTGACTTTCTGCTGCAGTGTTTTGGTGTTTGTTTGGTTTTTTTTCCTGATAGTCAAGTGGCAGAATACATGTGGGAAAACAAAATTGTTATAAATTAATTAGGTTTGGCCAATGCAAACAAGTGCTATCACATAATTATGTATGTAAACAAATGTAAGATAAGCAATGTGTGAGGCATAGTAGTGGCCCATATGGATCCGTAGTAGTGAATGTTGTTATTATTACAAACACCAAACAAGAAGAATTGATGTCTTACCTGTCTTTGAGGAACATCACTTCTCCTCGAATCGTAGTGATAGCATCAAAGGTTAGTTTACTATCACACACTTTCGGTGTTTGGGGGCCCATTGGCTGGTTGGGATTTTCAGAGCGTCCTAAAGAAAAAACAGATCTGAAGTTAGTGCTGCCTGGCTTGTGAAAAGGACATAAACAATGAAAGGCAGCTTCTTAAAAGATACTGTATCTCATGGCTGCATCTAATGGCCCCTTGTCTGTGATGGTTTTCTTTGTACTCACCATATATGGTCTGGATACCATCGATGTCATCCTGAGAGAGTTGAATATCACCGCTGAAGAAGTAGTTGGGGAACATCAAAGCCCCGATATCAGTAGAATGGGAGAGTCCAAGAGAGTGGCCCAATTCATGAGCAGCGACATGATACAAGTTGTAATCTAAAAGGGCCAGTAAACCCATTTGCAATTACTTGAAATGTTTTCAGTTTTTAGATATTTAATGAAGCAGTAATCTACAACCCTACAGAGAGTAGAACTAATGCTCTTATTTTCTTCATAGCTTTAAATATATATATACTTTTTCCTAAGGTGAAAGGAATGCGTTAGTTAAGAGTAAAGAGCTTGGTTAAAGCCTAACGTCTATGATTACCCTGATATAATAAAAAGGCAAACTCAGTCGACTGAGGGTCTAGCACAGACTCATCAGTCTCACCAATGATTAGATAACACATATTTCACAGAGAAGCAATAGATTTCTATTAACACAAATTGTTTTTTCCTATTTACAAAACTGACACATCCTCCATGTTGGAAATTGTTTTTTCCTATTTACAAAACTGACACATCCTCCATGTTGCAAAACACATAAGCCTCTCCTCCCTTATTCCATATAATCTTACAACCACTATTAAATTTTGGTGTGTCTGCTAGTAAAAGAAAATTTTTTTTGGAGACGCCTATAGGTAAACCATTAGGATTCTCAACATTTTCTTAATAGAGATTTTAGTGTGGCCTATCTGTAGCCAATAAAATGCTGTTACTAACAGAAATATTATTTTCTTACCCTTTTCTAAATGTATCATGACTTTTCTTAATGGTAGTAGAAAATACATGCTTCCATTAATGCGTTCTTTCAGTTAAACCAACCAATTATTACATGCATCACAAAGGGGTGGGGAAAATTGAGAAAGGCAAGATTAGTTGACTTACCTCTGAAATCTTTGGTCCATGTTTCATCCTCATCAAAATGAACATCTCCTCCAATACGTGGGCCTGGCTGAAAAGCATGAGCAAGGATTCTTCCAGGTCCATCAAAGCGAGAGTTGTCACCATGATCTGCAAGAAACAGAATTCAACAAGTGCCCTCCTTGGTTTTTAGGGTAGCACGGGAGAGAAGCTTTTGCTTTGCCATGAGGCCAACAGACTTCTATCCAATGTGATATAATTTCCTCCCTTAAGCCCATAAAATCAACACTCCTCTTAAACAAGAAACTCTAGCTGTGAAGCTGAAGAGATTTAGGGGCCAGGTGAAGTTGAGGTGAGAATACATTCATGCTACAAGAAGAGCTTACCTCCCCTGACGAAGGATATCAGTATGTCTGCTTGGCCTTCAGAGACCTTGGAGAAAGTTAGGGGTGTGACAGCACTCCAGAGTTGAAAGGCTTTCCGAATGGCATGGTCCACATCTGCTCTTGACAAATCTGGTGTGTAATTTTCAATCCTAAAAATGAAGTGGAATAGAGACATATAAGACCTCATTTCTTACAGCTGTGATGGGAGGTAGCATTCTCCGTCTGCTGCTCGGTCTCTTTACCTATAGGTCAGGTTTGTGTGCTCCCACCGAGGGTTTCCCTCAGTGAGGACAAACGGGGCCACGTCTGGCACCCCACATCTGGCCTGCTTCATCACCGCCAGGGTTTCAGCATCTGGCTTCCCAGTCACTTTCAGCCCAAAGAATTCCTGCATTTGCTTCAGTTTGTCAACCATGAGGCTGCTCTTTCTGTTCCTTCCAATTTGTTCCCCGTCACTCTTCAGGTCGTAGTACTTCTCCAAGTATTGCTGGGGAAAGATAGCATTACTGTAACACTGGACAGGAAATCTTTCTCAAGATTGATAGTAAGAGAG
>NW_005878336.1:0-7790 GCF_000147115.1 Myotis lucifugus | reverse complement strand
AGCGGGCCCAGCGCGTGTGCGTTTCTTATTTTATTAGATACTGTTAAGTCTCACTCCATAGAGGTTTTACCAATTTATATTCCTGTCAATGATGTATGAGAGTTCAGACTTCCCGACATCCTCACCAACGGAATGTATAATTCTTCTTTTTGATCTTTTTCATTTCAATAGGTTACAAAAAACATATATCATTGTGGTTTTAATTTGCATTTTCCTGTGGTTAAGCATCTTTTGGAAATGTTAAGCCCATTTGTATTTTCTCCCCCCTCATGGTGCCGTTTTCCTATCGCATCCATTTTCTAGCTTTTCACATGGACTCACAAAGGCTCAGTGTGTGTTTTCAAAAGGGTGTCTGTTGTCTGTATGGCAAACATGTCCTCCCATTTATCTTTTGTTGTTTCCATTTTATCTATGCAAAAAAAGTACTTTTATGATGCTATCTTTGTTATATTTTGATTATATGGAGTTTAAGTGTCCCGGTTTTAGAAAGAATTATCTCTTTTATTTTACAACAATTTTGAAAGATAGATCATGCCATTCCTAGTCTACTAATGAGGCACCTGAGGTCGATGGAAGGTGAGTGACATCGTCACATGGTAAGTGGTTGGATGGACCTGGGTCCACGGGGAGCAGACAGCACAGTCAGATTTGGTATCTGAAGACTGTCTCACAAAGAGACCATTAGGAAGGTCAGAGAGAGAGTTGGGAAGTCACAGGGACGGTGGGGTCCCCAGGACCAGTCACAGTGGCAGAACCCTGGTCACCTGGGGACGAGGAGCCAAGAGGGGAGTGGCCGCTGGAGTCCGGAGGGAGGGAGCCGCCCCTCAGAGGAGGGACAGAGCCAGACCGCGGCTGCCCTCCGCTCCGAGGAGCTGGAGAAATAAATGCCCTTCCTGTCCTCCGCCCTCGGCCCCTGGCTGGTAACGCTCAGGGCCGTGCCCAGCACACAGCTGTCAGGAGCGTTCGCTGCAAAAAGGCATTTCATTTCTTCTGATGACTTTATTTTTCCCCCCAAATATTTCTTATTGATTTCATAAAGGAAGGGAGAGGGAGAGAGACAGAGAAACATCAGTGATGAGAGAGAATCATGATTGGCTGCCTCCTGCACGCCCCGCACTGAGGATCGAGCCTGCAACCTGGGCCTGTGCCTTGATCGGGAATCAAACCATGACCTCCTGGTTCATAGGTCGACGCTCAACCACTGAGCCCCACTGGCCAGGCCCTTCGGACAACTTTAGAGGAAGTGGAATTGCCTGGCCGTTCAGGACTGTGACAGGGGAAGGGCGATGAGTGAAGTGCATGGGGCCTTTACAGAAATCTCCAGTCATCGCCAGCACATGAAGGAAAACAGGAGCTCAACGTGAAGATAACGTTCAACTGCTGGCTTCGTCGCTGGGGTCCACGGGCTAGTGCACCGCCGTCGGGGGATTTGGCGTTTTCAACGGCAGTGGCTGTGTCCCCGGAATTGCGACATATTCCTCCCACCCAGGTCAGGTCACCTGAGAGGCAGCTGCTTATCCCCCGCGTTCATGGCGCAGTGGAGCCGTCGGAAACTGGGCACTCAAAGGTGAACGGAAGCTTATTCCAAATGAAAAAGGGAAGCGGATGGCCGAGTTACAGAAAAACTGGAGAAGAACCCAGCAACGCTTAGAGCGATGGAGTTACATTTATTATGCGCGGGCCCAGAGGAAAATGTCTCTCAAATTCTGGGCGAAATCACACAGGAAGTCCCCTGTATTTATACCATCTTACCCTCTTTGTCTCCCCAATATGGGGTTCTGTTCCAGACCCCAGTACCCTGTGCAAGTTCTTAAAGAGCCCCTGTGTGCTGGGGCTTTGAGACCTCAACCAAAGGCTTGGCCTGACGCCAGCACTGATAACTTCATCTGGAGAAGGTTTAATGGCCTCTCTGCAATGGGAGTAGCCTTATTTTCCTTATTATTTAAGCCAGCAAGAATTTACAGAAGCCAAAATAGCAGGGTTAAAATTTCAAACAGCAGTTTTTACATAAGACGGATGCTTCAGCAGAAGTCGGAGGCAGGACACGGGCGTGATCTAGAGAAAAGGAAGGACACAATCCAGACGCACTAACCAGCGGAGGAAATGTTGAAATGAGTCGGAATTTCATCTTGCTTTTCTAGAGAAGGGGGAATGTTTAATATAATTGCTCTGTTTGGGGGAAGAGACTAACTCCTCATTTCCGAATTTTTATTCCGTCGAACCTCTTAGACTCTCCTTCCTCTTGCAACCTCCTGGCGTGTGGGGGTGATTCATCAGCTTTCACTTAGAGTTAATAAAGCTGTTTGTGTGGGAATAGCTCCAGATCAAATTGGAGAGAGAGTCTGGGTTGTTCACTTAGATATATTGCCTGTTAGAAAGCATATCACCAGCGTGCTCGGGGAAAGCTTGCTTTCTCTTTCTTTTTTCCATTTAAAAAATGAACACTGTAGGGCCAAGTCCATTCTCTCAGTTCACCCATTTACCAGAGTGGTTGATTACATTGATTTTTCCCTTACAAATTTCAATCAAAATGATCTGTATTTTAAAGTCATGCCTCATAGTCCTCACCCGGTTCTCAGAGTCCAAAGTCTCCCTCTTAGCTCCTCGCACGCGCCTCCACGGCTCTAGGAAAACTGCCTTCACTCTTCCCGAGTCCAATTCTCTTGACGAATGTCTTCTTCCCCCGAAGCCCGGAGCTCTGACTTCAAACACAGCTTTTCGTGCAGGAGAGCGACAGATGCCGGGGGTGGGAGTGAGGGTTGGGTCAAGTAGCGGCGGGGCCCCTGCGTTTGGAGACGTGGAATGGGAACCGAGCTACAGGGTCGGGCCGCCCGGCTCCCCTTCTGTGTCCGTAGATTCTACGGGAGAAAGGGAGCCTCTTGGAAAGAAGGTTCATCAGCTGCCTTGGCCGTGACGCCTGCTCCCTCCCACCTCCCCGCTGTGCTGGGAGACCCCGCAGTTAAAACACCTCGGACCAGACAGTACTGCAGGCGGTTCGTGTGCGAGGCCGCGTGAAGCAGGGCATGGGGACTCTCAGTGGGGGAAGAGCAGGACCTACAGTGCCTGGGCCCCACCGCTGGAGGGAAGGGGGCGGGGGAAACCTGAGCACAAACAAACGCGAGCATGTGGGGCTGCTCTGTGACCCTCCCGGTGTGTGTCCTTTATTCCAACAGGCGAGTCTCATCCTGCTCCTGAAATTAAGGGATATCGGTGACCCCTCTGCGCCCGAGTTTCTTCACTCAGAAAAAGGATCCGCTCCCAGCCTCACCTTTTCCACAGAATCTTTAAATATCCGACCAACACACCACGCCCTTCTCAGGTCCCCCCAGTCCCCAGTGTCCCCGCGGCTCCGCCTGCCCCGGGCCAGCTCTGGACGAACCCGGGGGCTGCTGTGCGTCATGGTCTCTCCCTGGCTGCACAGTGGACGCCGCGAGAGCAGAAGCGGGTGCTGGGGGTGCATTGTCCGCAGGACCCGCTCAGCTCCTGCTCCTGATCCTGCTCGGGCCTCATTCTCGCCCCGCGCTCTTCATACCGCCAGGCCCTCCCCGGCTCCCCAGGCGGACAGCAGCTCACAAAGGCCGAGGACCGCAGGCCCGCGCTTTCCTTCCACTTCGTGCAGCCCAGGGCTCCAGTCCCAGCACGTGGGCGAGCCTGGCAGGCAGCGTCCAGTGATCCCGAGAAAGTTCCCTCCCACTGTCCCCAGGGCCACTCTCTGCTCAGAGACCCTCCCCCCCCCACACACACACAGAACGCTGCACTCATCCCGCCTCCGTACATTCACCCAGCGTGCCCTGAGCATCCTGATGGCTGAGGCCCCAGGAAGGCTCTGTAGGGGACACGGGGTGAATGGGATGTGGTGTTTGTCCTCAAGGAACGTGGGCTCAGTGGGGGCAAGGACAGACGGAAGCGCACAGTTCCCAGCAAGGCTGGCCGGTTGCCCCCAGCCTGTCCCCGCGATGGGCTCCTCGCAGGCAGGAAGAGCTTGGCCCCGGCAGGCCCACCACAGAGGCAGGTGCGGGAGAGGCAGGGAGGTGCGTCCTCCTGCCCCGGACTTCCTGCTCTGCCATGTGGTGGGCAACCCCGTGGAGGCCACGGTAGCTGGTTATCCTCTCCTGGCCTCTCCGTCTACGCTGCCCTAGGTGACAGCGGGTGGTCTTTGCGCTCCCCGCTCCTCTGCCCACTTTGTCCACACCGCCATGCAGACACCGCAGGATTTCGGTGCTGGGCCCAAGGCACAGGCATGCCAGTCCCCACCAGTGAGCCCGTCCCCTCTCGATGTTGTTAAGGGATCCTCCGTGTTAAGGGACCCGCTGGGCTGGCTCCTGTTTGTAACTTCTTGGCCATCGTGGGGTACAGGTGATCGCTGGGAGCATTTGAGAAGGGCTGGGCTCTCGAAGGCGAGCTAGGGCCGCCAACACTGCGATCGCTCCCTTTTTAGAAAGGACAGCTTCGTGGGGGTGATTCCAACGGAAAAGAACCAATCCCCTTGTTTGCCTGTACTTTAGGGCTTACAAAGCACTTCCCTATGAGGAAGAGCAGAAAGAAACATGTGTGCTCGGTGTACAGATGACTCTTCGTCAAACGGCATGAACGGGACACACGCTGGTTTCCTCGATCACTTTGAGGACGTTTGCTGGACTATAAGGAAGAGTCAGAAAACATTGAGCCGTTTGGGGAGCATCTGCAATCGGGCCCCCAGTGAGTTGTTTTCCAAACAGACCTGTACATTCTCATGAAACTAAAAGCGCCAGGTTATTCCCGTCCACATGCGTGTGCCGCAAACAAGCCGCGGCCTCCGACGGGGCAAAGTGCAGCTAAGGTCCCCCTTCGGGGTGTGAGCCACGCCCTCCTGGGCTTTCCCCCGATTGCAATGACTTGTCAACTTGCACCTGGCATAACTTTCGGCCACCTTCCCTGTGACACGAGGCTGGTGTCCCCGGGAGGGAGCGCGGTTAACTGATGAAGACGTCAACAGCTGCCTGTTTATCACGGCGCCGCGGGCCCTCAGACTGAAAGCTTTCACTGTTTATTCACAGCAAAGACACTTAATTAATGACTCGGCCTAATCGGGCTGTCTTATTATTTACAGGGACACCAGTGCGCCTCGGCTCCAGCCGCGGGCAAACACCGGCCTGAGGAAGCGCTGATTAATAATGCTGAGCGGGGTGTCCCGCGGGCCCCCGCCGTCGGCTCCCGGTGATTTACAGCGCCTCCTTCGCGTGTTCCTGTCCCCTGCATGCAGATGAGTGACCACCCGGCAGATCTCGCTGTTCCGGCGGCACCGGGCCTTGTTTATGACAGAAACGCTCTTATCTTTGCACGGGGCCTAATGGAGATGGATGCCTCCGTGGGAAGTCCCGGTGTCTGTCTTGGACGGGGTGCTGCTCAGAAGCGCTTCCCCACAGGTGCTGAGCAGCAGCTGGGCTCGGGGCCGGAGGGGACCCGCTCACCTGCGGAAGCCCAGGATGAATGAGCCGTACCTGCCTCTGGGGATCCGGTCCGGTTGGGAGTCAAGTATGATAATACAAGGTGAAGTGGTGCTGGCGTGAGCCCAGAAGTAGAAGGCCACCAGAAGAATAGGAGACGAAGAGCTACATGGCTGCTGACAGCGTCCGGGAGGCCCCGTAGAGTTAGGGGGTGGGGGGGCTCATTGGGGTACCAAAGGCTAAGAAGGAAGACAATTGAAACTGAGAGAAGGACAGCCTGAGAACCATTTAGAGGACGGATTGGAAGGGGCGGGCTGGATGCAAGAGTCAGCCAGGGGCCTTGGCAGGTGCCTGGCGCGGACTTGTGATGTGGATGAGAACAGGGCCCCGCGCTGGAGCTGGGACAGACTGTGACGTCTGCTAGGTTTCCGGGGGCAGAAGCAGAGATTTGAGCGCGACCTTCACTGGTTTCCGGGCTCGCCCTCACTGGCCAGGAGTCACCTTCTTTGTGTTCCTCCTGAAGCTTTTTGAAAAGACTGCTCTATTGTCGTCTTGCATTTAGTGTGGCCTCTGGCGATTTGAAGTCAAATAGGTTTCTGGTCTTTTGTAAGTGTGTGTGTATATGTGTGTGTATGCAGTAAGCATGCATGTATGTATGTATATGTGTGTATATAACTATCTCTTTATACATCTATTAATCATCTATCATCTTTATCTATTGTCTAACTATTTATTATCATCTATCTATCATCTAATTTTCCTCAAAATGGCTTTAGATTTTTAAAAATCCTGTTACTCTTAAATTTTAATGTGATGTCTAAATGTGAGTCTTCATTTTCTACCCCGTTGAGAAGTCTTGAAATCTGAAATTTCATTTTTAATTCCGGGAAAAGCTTCAGTCCTTATTTCTTCATTTATGTTTTCTCCCTCTGCTTTTCTCTCCTTCTCAAGCTCCGCCTACCTTGATATGGCAAATCTGTTTCTACCCCCCTGAGTCGTAGCTTCTCTCCATGTTCCTCTTCTGCCCTAAGCATCCGGGGCAGTTTCTGCATCGAGTCTCCAGGCCTCCGGCTCCCTCTCAGCTCCTTCTATCTGCTCGTTCCCTCCATGTTCCCTGCCTGGCTTACTGTGTTTTTTGTACCAGTTGTTTTCTGACATGGCCTCTTATTTCTGCTTTATAATATAACTGTGTTCCCTTATGTCTTTGAGGGTACAGTGGGGCCTTGACTTATGAGTTTAATGCGTTCCAAGACCGAGCTTGTTAAGGAGCTCGTTAACTCAAATTACTCTATCAACTCAATGCAAAAAATCGGCTGAGAGACAGCTGGTATCTCAAAAAACTCGTTAGTCGGGACACTCGCAAGTCAAGGCCCCACTGTATTTATTACCTTATTTTAAATTATTGATGAATATGTTCTCTGAGTTCTCATTCAGGTGGTGTTTTGTTTGTGTGTGACTTTTTTTTTTTTATCGTTGTTGCAAGAACTCCAACTTTGGCTTGCAAGCTCCGTTCCTCTGGATGGAATTTCCCAAGGAATCTCATCTTCACCGATCTGAGAAGGACTCACTTCAGACCCGGAGCACCTCGCCGCCTCAAACTCTGCCCTTCCTCTCTCAGACCCTGGACACCCTGCGTAGACAGAGACCACTTTCTTTATGGAGTAATTCTTGGGACTGGTGCCCGAAGCTACTGCCCCCAGGAAGAGAGGGGGCAGGAGGGAATGGGATTTATGTTCTATTTATTGTTTATTTCCCAATTGGAACCTGTCTCTTTTATAATAACTAGATATTACACCACGTTTCTGGTCCATTATTGGCATACTTGCCTATTTGAAATGTTTAATGTTTGCTTTTTTAAAAATGTTATTAATTGATTGATTTTTAGAGAGAGAGAGGGAGAGAGGAAAAAGAGAGACTTGTTGTCCCATTATTTACGCATTCATTGGTTGATTCTTGTATGTGCCTTGACTGGGGACCAAACCCGCAACCATGGCATAACCAGATGCTACTCTAACCAACTGAGCTACTCAACCAGGGCCTTGGTGTTTGCTTTAAAAAACAAACAAAAAACAAATAAACAAACACCCAAACCCTGTATGTATTCTACAGAAAGACATATGGGGAGAAAAATGAGTGCCATTTTGAATTGAACTCCCTGAATTCCCATTTTCAATGAGTTCCTCCAGCGTTGGGATGGACTTCTGGTTTTGAGGCCCCTCTCAGGCTCCATTTGCCTTAAACAATAGACACAGCCTCCGTGAAAACATCCCTGAGTGGACTGCTAAGTGAAGCAGGTGGGTCGTGTCGAACGTCAGCTGAGCCGACGTCCACCTCGTGGCACAGGTGCAGCTGTGCTTCCCTTGC
>NW_005878335.1:0-7791 GCF_000147115.1 Myotis lucifugus | reverse complement strand
TGTTGACTGAATCCAAGGTGTAGGCACAGCCTTACCTTGGGGGCATATCTAACCAAGAGGTGAGAATGCCTCAGCTGGACTCTTCAAAGCCTAGGGGCAAAAATGGGTTTTAATTATGTAAATCCAGTCAAGCACCAGGAACAAATACTTGGGCCCACCCAAGCTCCTTTATCTTGAGTTTTGGTGAAATCTCCTGATATTTGGGATATTTGGGCTATAAAATAAACATGCTGCTTTGGTGCTGGGTCTCTCTGTTTCTCCACCAAAAGAGGACAGAAACCCACCCGGACCCAGCTTCTCCCTCTATTTCTGTATCCTGCCTCTTCATTTCTTTCTCAATCCCAAGCGCCTCTACTCAAAGAACCGGTTTGCTTTCTCTCTCTCTCTGGGCTGGACTCGGAGAAGGGAGGACCCCGCCCCTCCCCCCCCCTCCCATATCTGGCTGCCCAAAGTGGGGCGAAGACAGAGGCAAGGCATAAAGGGTTCGCTCCATGAAACGCATGCGCCATAGATTAAAGGAATAAAGTAAGTAGGAGCGGATTGTTGCAAGTTCTATTAACTGGGTAAAACATGGGTAATTCAGGGTCTCAGGAGAGAGGACTCTACTCTCAAATGCTTAAGACCATGCTCAAGGCCAGAGGATGTTCAGTTAAACGTAGTCAGATTCTTGATTTCTTAAGTTTTAATAATGAGACGTGCCCCTGGTTTCCCGAAGAGGGAACTGTTGACATTCAAATGTGGGAAAAGGTTGGAAAATGGTTGCGTGATCGATACACAGCAGAAGGTCCAGAGAAGATTCCTGTTCCTACATTTGCACTACGGTCGTTGATTCGTGATTGTCTTGATCCAGCGCAGGAGAGTTTAAGAATGTCTAAGTGGGATGTGGCCATGGCTTCACAGCCTACAGCAGAGTGATGCGAATCTTTAAAAATACCACCTCGCCCCTCTGCGCTTCCTCCACCTCCGCCCTCTGCGCCTGCTCCACCTCAGCCCACTGTTCCTGTGACAGTAGTTAAGAGCCCGCCTGACAAAGATTTACCTCCTAAATATGAGTGGGAGCTAGAGTTTGAGGAAAAGAGAGGCAAGCATCACCATGAGCGGGATGATTCAGATAATGAGGAAGATCCCACTCGAAGTTTTGCAAAAATGACCCTGGCCACCTGGCCTTTACGGCTAGAAGCGGGCGCATAGCTGAAAATAAAAGTAACTTCCCCCCGATTCTGTCCCCTTTATAGCAGACCTTACAGGAGGCGAGACGAGCTGGAGAGGAAGTTCCAGGATTTTCAATGTGTCCTGTCATAGTAAGGCCAGACCCTACCAATCCAGGTAGTTACTACGAATACATGAGCCTATTCATTTTAAAACCCTCAAGGAGTTTAAAACCTCTGTGTCTAGGTACGGCCCCACTTCTCCTTTTGTCTTGAGCTTGCTTGACTCTGTAGCTAGCGAAGCTCTGCCTCCTCTCAACTGGCAAACACTGGCTAAAGCATGTCTTTCCCCTGGAGATTATTTAATGTGGAAATCCAATTGGACTGAACTTAGTGCAGAACAAGTGGCTAGAAATCAACAACATGGTGTGCCTATCACTCTTGAAATGTTAGTAGGAACCGGGGCATATCACAGCTCACAGGCTCAGATGATGTTTCCTTTGCAAGCTTATCAGCAGATAAATATTTGTGGCACTAAGGCTTGGAGGGAGTTGCCCACTAAGGGAGAAAAATCCATGGACATTGCGAAAATTATACAGGGGCCGGAGGAGCCCTATCAAGACGTTGTGGCACGGTTGCTTCAGGCAGCAGACAGAGTGGTTGGAGATCCCGATTCGGGATCTCTACTAGTGAAGCAACTGGCTTTTGAGAATGCTAATAGAATGTGTCAGAAGGCTCTACACCCCTACAAGAAAAGGGGTCAATTTCTGAGTTCATCCATATTTGTGCTGATATTGGGCCTGCCTATGTTCAGGGAGTGACTTTAGCTGCTGCATTGAAGGAGACTCTGTAGGGGGATCATTCAGGAGGCAAAGAACAAAGGACTTGCTTCGCTTGCGGGAAGCCAGGTCACTTTGCAAAAATTGCAGGCAAGGAGCTGTCTCAGGGGGACAGGGAAGTTCCGCTCCTAATCTCCCTGCTCAGCAGCCAGGTCTTTGTCCTCGCTGCCACAAGGGAAAACACTGCGCCAATGGCTGCCACTCCCAGACAGACATTGATGGCCAGCCTCTTGACCCACATCAGGGAAACAGGCAAGTGGGGCCTGCTCCAGCCCCGCCAAACAGTAGGGGCACTGTCACTCACCCAGGCACAGCCGTACCAACCTGGCCAGCCAATCGGCCCACTGTCAGGGACCTCTACCATGCTACCCCAGGGAGTGTAGAATTGGACCTCTATCCCACTGCCGAATATGTACTAACTTCTGATATGGGGCCACAAGCAATCCCTACAAGGATTTATGGACCATTACCTAAGAGCACCATGTGACTTATTTTAGGAAGAAGTAGCTTAACCATGAAAGGATTTCAAGTTTTACTAGGTGTAATAAATCAAGACTATACTGGAGAAATTAAAGTTATAGCACAGACAACAAATACCATAATTCAAGTTCTTCCAGAAAGTAGAATAGCTCAAATTATATTTTTGCCCTATCATACAACAGGGAAACTTCTCTCCACAGAGCCTCGAGGAGGAGGAGGAGGATCCTCTAATCCATTGGTTCTCACCCTTCCTAATGCCGCGACCCTTTAATACAGTTCCTCATGTTGTGGTGACCCCCAACCATAAAATTACTTTTGTTGCTACTTCATAACTGTAATTTTGCTACTGTTATGAATCATAATGCAAATATCTGATATGCAGGATGTATTTTCATTGTTACAAATTGAACATAATTAAAGCATAGTGATTAATCACAAAAACAATATGTAATTATATATGTGTTTTCCGATGGTCTTAGCCGACCCCTGTGAAAGGGTCGTTGACCCCCAAAGGGGTTGCGACCCACAGGTTGAGAACCGCTGCCCTAATCAAATGTACTGAGTGCAGCTAGTTAAACAAGGACACCCAGAATTAGAATAGAAATTAAATAGGAAAGCCTTCCTAGGAACAATAGATATGGGGGCAGATGTCTCAGTGATTGCCTCTAGGCACTGGCCCCCTGCATGGCCTCTTAATACAGCCACTGCTGATCTACAAGGCATTGGACAAGTCTCGCAGCCTCAACAGAGTGCGCAGCTCATCAGATGGGAAGATCCAGAGGGAAATACAGGATATTTTATACCTCACATGCTTGATCATTTACCTATTAACCTCTGGGGAAGCGACATTCTAGGACAAATGGGGGTATTACTAATGAGTCCCAACGCTGTGGTTACAGCTCAAATGTTAAATCAAGGATTTTATCCTGTTAAAGGACTAGGCAAAAGACAGCAAGGCAGATTATCTCCTATCCCCATGTCCACCCAGCAAGGGAGAAGAGGGTTGTGATACAGGGAGCCACAGCCTTTTCATTAGGGGCCTTGGTTGTCTCTCTGACCCAAAAGACTGTTACAAAAATTACTTGGCTTTCAGACAACCCTGTTTGGGTTGATCAATGGCCTCTAACTGGAGAGAAGCTTCAAGCAGCACAGCTTCTAGTACAAGAACAACTTAAAGCTGGTCATATTGAACCTACTTATAGTCCTTAGAATACACCTATTTTCGAAATTAAGAAAAAAATCAGGTGGGTGGAGACTTTTGCAAGATCTCTGAGCAATAAATAAGACCATGGAGGTTATGGGCCTCCTTCAAGTGGGGCTGCTCTCGCCTACTGCTATTCCTCTCAATTATGAACTACTCATTCTGGATTTAAAGGATTATTTATTCACTATACCTTTGCATCCAGAATACTGTAAACGATTTGCATTTAGTGTCCCTGCAATAAACTTTAAGGAGCCAGCAAAGAGAAACTGCTGTAAAGTGCTGCCACAGGGAATGGCTAACAGTCCTACACTATGCCAGGACTTTGTAGATGCAGCTATCCACCCCATAAGGCAGCAGCACCCCCAGGCATACATCATCCATTATATGGATGACATCTTGCTGGCTCATGAGAATGTAGACACTCTTCATAAAGCTTTTGCAGACTTACACCACTCTCTCTTAATGATGGAGCTGTGTATTGCACCAGAAAAGGTACAGAAAATTTCTCCTTTTCAATATCTAGGCAGTTTAATTGAAGGATGTACTGTGTGTCCTCAACATTTACAAATTTGGACAGATACATTAGTAACCTTAAATGATTTTCAAAAATTACTTGGGAATATTAATTGGATCCATCTCTCATTAAAATTGACTACTGCAGATTTAGCTCCTTTGTTTGATATTCTTCAAGGAGATTTTTCACCATCTTCTCCCAGACAATTAACTGTTGAAGCTGGTGCTGCTTTAATCAAAGTAGAAGGAAGCCGCCCTTCAAGCTGCTCAGCTTACAAGAGTAGATTTAACTACTCCCATTCAGGTGTTAATTTTCCCTACTATTCACACTCCCAGGGGAGTCATTTGGCAGGACCCAGGAGTAATAGAATGGCTCCACCTGGCCCATTCTCCAACCAAAGTATCAACACCATTTCATGATTTAGTTTCTCAACTCATAGCAAAAGCATGGTACAGACTAGTTCAATAAGTAGGGCAAGAACCTCCCCTCATTATAATGCCATTTACCACAACACAGCAAAGTTGGCTATGACAACACTCTATTAATTGGCAAACAGCTCTTGCTAACTATCCTGGTCAAATTGGAAATCATTATCCTGCTAATAAGATTTTACAGTTTTTGTCTGTTACAACTTTTATCTTTCCAAAAATAGTTAAACAGCAACCTCTCCCTCAAGCACTGTCTTCACTGATGGGTCCAGCTCAGGGAAAGCCAGATATCATAGTGTAAAGTGTTCTAAAGACAAATTACTCCTCTGCACAATAAGTAGAAATCCAAGCTCTCATTTATGCTTTAGAAAACTTTGTCTCTGAACCTGTCAACATCTACAGTGACAGTGCTTATGTAGTTGGAATGGCTACAATTATTGAAACTGCTACCATTGGGCATACGAACTCTGAAGAGCTATTCCACCTGTTTATCACCTTACAAAGAGTTATTCGGAAACGGTGATTTCCGTGTTTTATTGGCCATATTAGATCCCATTCTGGCCTTCTGGGTCCCTTGGCTGCAGGTAATGAGGAAGTAGATCACCTCGTTGCCTCAGTAGAGGAGGTCACTCCATTCTCCATGGCACAGGCCTCACATGCCCTGCATCATCAAAATGCCTCTGCCTTGTGCAAGGAATTCCATATTTCCTGAGAGCAGGTTCGCCAAATTGTTAAGCAATGCCCTCGGTGTGTTATCCACTTCCCTGTGCCAGCATTAGGGGTAAATCCCCGAGGACTTAAACCTAATCAAATCTGGCTAATGGATGTTACTCATGTGCCTGAATTTGGCAGATTTTGGTCGGTCCATGTCTCTATAGACACCAACTCACACTTCATTTTCGCTACTCCCCGAACAGGGGAAAGTGCAAAGCATGTAATTAACCACTGCCTAGTGGCTTTTCTAGTCATGGGACGGCCCCTAGAGATAAAAACAGATAATGGACCTGCCTATACTAGCTTCTCCTTTCAGCAGTTTTGTAAGCAATACCAAATTATGCATAAAACAGGAATTCCCTATAATCCCCAAGGACAGGCAATTGTAGAAAGAGCTAATCGAACCTTAAAGACTCAATTACAAAAACAAAAAGAGAAAGAGGGGTATTATCCTACTCCACAGAATCAGTTAAATCATGCCCCTTTACACTTTAAATTTTTTAAATTGTGACAATGAGGGTCGCACAGCAGCCGAGAGGCATCAAACTCCTGGTGCCATGGCATCTGCCGGTATGGCACGATGGTATTAGGTTTTACGCCGCCGCAAGGAAAAACCGTGAGTCCAAACAGAGACCAGATTAAACAGGCTTTATTGGGAGCACACGGGCGGGTTCACCAGCTCAGAGAGGGGAGCAGGAGAAGCCGCGCCAAACTGGAGCAGGGGCAAGTTTTTATGCTGGCAGAAACTGGTGGCAGTGGGGGTTTTCCGGGGTCAGGTGAAACCTGCGGTCTGTCCTGCAGTTTTGGCCATTTCCTGGAGCCGTTTGTCCGGCAGGGACTTTCCACTGGGGTGGGGCAGTTTCTGGACGTCAGTGTGGTGAGGTCAGTTTCTCACCGGCCCAAGAGAGGGAAGGGGTCTTTTCGCCCCCGGGGCAGGGTGCCAGCGAATACCAGACAGATGGAAGGATTTACAAACAGGGCAGTGGAGAGGGCCATATCCAGTAATGATGTGGGGAAGAGGCCATGTTTTTATTTTTCCAGAAAGCACTTCTAACCCCATCTGGATGCCAGAGCGAGCAGTGCGTCATGACCATGGACCTGGGAGAACAGCTCATCCCTCCGTTCAAGAAGCTGAAGATCACACCTCCCATGATGAGGCCAGTTCAGCCACCGACCCTGAAGAAGAAGGAGCCTGGGAAGCAGGTGACCAAGGCCACCCGAGAAGCTAGTGTACCCACATGGGGTCAACTGAAGAAACTGACCGCAGATGCTCAGCAAGTGGTGAAAGAACAAGGGGTTCAGGTAACCCCTTCCATACTTTTTGTTGCGATGCTGGCACTTGTCAGCTGCCAGGTAAGTATGGCTGGCAACAGAAACTTACTGGACATATGTTCCAGATCCCCGCCTCCAACAAACATATAATTCCTTCTTCCCATGCCAGGAGAGTTTGTTAGTAACCCTCTGGCCATGAAAAACGGAAATTTACAGAAAGATCTGTGGCATTTAGCCACTGCCCTTAATTTTCTTAATTTTACTGGCTCTTTCTTAACTAATACTAAAGGAGCATGTTCATTGAGCCCTTGCTATGGCTTAAGAGCCTGTGTCCGGCCCCCATATGTATTGGTAATTGGAAATGTGAACATCACATTATTGGACACCCATTATGCTGTCCAATGCCATTACTATATGAAATTATATCTCTGGCAAAACTGGCAAAAGAATTGCTGGATGATTTAAAAGGATTTAATCCATGGAATATGTCTAAAAACATCGCCTGGTACCTAATTGGATTCCTTTGTGTACTACTAATCTTATCCTGCTTTTTTTCAGTCATCAGCAAGCTCCTGCGATCTCAAGTACGAAGGCTCCAACTAGATGTCCACAAGCTACTTTTAAAAAATGAAAATGGGGGAGATGTGAAGGGCCCCCTGCCAGGGAAAGCACCATGGGCTTTCTTTTAAGTTCATGTTGACTGAACCCAAGGTGTAGGCACAGCCTACACCTTGGGTGCATATCTAACCAAGAGGTGAGAATGCCTCAGCTGGACTCTTCAAAGCCTAGGGGCCAGAAATGGGTTTTAATTATGTAAATCCAGTCAAGCACCAGGAACAAATACTCGGGCCCACCCAAGCTCCTTTATCTTGAGTTTTGGTGAAATCTCCTGATATTTGGGATATTTGGGCTATAAAATAAACATGCTGCTTAGGTGCTGGGTCTCTCTGTTTCTCCACCAAAAGAGGACAGAAACCCACCCGGACCCAGCTTCTCCCTCTATTTCTGTATCCTGCCTCTTCATTTCTTTCTCAATCCCAAGCGCCTCTACTCAAAGAACCGGTTCACTTTCTCTCTCTCTCCGTGCTGGACTCTGAGAAGGGAGACCCCCGACATAAACAGTAACCTTAACCATAGTCTTAACTTTAACCCTACAACTAGCCCTAAGCCTAAGAATAGCCCTAAGCCTAAG
>NW_005878334.1:0-7791 GCF_000147115.1 Myotis lucifugus | reverse complement strand
TGGGTGCATATATGTTTATCAGGGTTATATCCGCTTGTTGTATTGATCCCTTTAGTATTATGAAGTGGCCTTCCTTATCTGTGGTTATGGCCTTCACTTTGAGATGTATTTTGTCCGACATAAGTATTGCTACCCCAGCTTTCTTTTCCTTTCCATTTGCCTGAAAGATATTCTTCCATCCCTTCACTTTCAGTCTGTGTGAGTCCCTTCTAATGAGGTGGGTCTCTTGTAGACAGCAGATGTATGGGTCATGTTTTTTTATCCATTCAGCCACTCGATGTCTTTTGGTTGGAGCATTTAGTCCGTTTACGTTTAAAGTTATTATTGAAAGGTACTTGTTTGTAGCCATTTCTTTTTTTGTGTGTGGCTGTTTTCTTTCTGAGCTTTTTATTTCTTCTTTTTACACAAGTCCCTTTAGCATTTCTTGTATGGCTGGCTTGGTGGTGATATACTCCCTTAGCCTTTTTTTGTCTGTGAAGCTTCTTATTTCCCCTTCAATTTTGAATGATAGCCTTGCTGGATAGAGTATTCTTGGATTCAGTCCTTTGCTTTGCATTACTTTGTAGATTTCCGTCCATTCTTTTCTGGCCTGATGTGTTTCTGTTGAGAAATCATTTGATAATCTAATGGGAGATCCCTTGTATGTTACTTTCCGTCTCTCTCTTGCAGCGTGTAAGATTCTCTCTTTGTCCTGAACATTTGCCATGGTAATTATGATGTGTCTTGGTGTGGGTCTTTTCGGGTTCACCTTGTTTGGGACTCTCTGGGCTTGTGTGACTTTTTTCTTCCCCACCTCAGGGAAGTTTTCTGATATTATTTCTTCGAATAGGTTTTCTAATCCATGTTCATCTTTCTGTTGTTCTGGCACCCCTATTATTCGTATGTTGTTTCATTTCATGTTGTCCCAAAGCTCCCTTAGGCTCTCTTCCTGTCTTTTAAGTTTTTTCTCCAATTTCAGTACAGTTTGAGTGTGTTTTGCTTCCTTGTCTTCTAATTCACTAATTCGGTCCTCCGCTTCTCCCAGTCTACTGTTGATACTTTCAATGGTGTTTTTTATTGCAGCTATTTCGCTCTTCATTTCTTCTTGGGACTTACTTAAGTTGTTGAATTTTTCATCTGTTTCTTCTAGCTTCTTGCATATGGTATTGATTTTTTCCTCCGTCCGGTGCATGTACTCTAGGACCCTTATTCTGAATTCTTTTTCCGTCATGTTGCATGCCTCTGTCTCACTTAGCTGCTTTTCTGGCGAGTCCTCCTTTTCTTTTCTTTGGGGGTTTCTTTGTCTACCCCTGTTTGATCTCACTGACATATCTAGTTGTTGAGTTGTTCAGTGGCTGCTCCCTGGGTGGCAGTGGCTGCTCCCTGGGTGGCAGTGGCTCCTTGGGCTGTGGTTGCTCCTTGGGCAGTTGTGGTAGCACCTGCTCCTCCATTGGTAGCACGGCCTCTGGTGGGTGCTGTTCACAGCTGTGGTGGCTCTTCTGGCTGGTGGAGGGCGGTTTCACACACAGTAACTGTTCCCCAGACAGAGCGTGTGGTGATCTGGAGGCCGCTGTTGCTTGAATCTGCTGCGTTGATTTAAAGGCACCAAATACAACACAACAAGGCACAACGTACCAGGCACTGAACACGAATGTATTTACAATATTAATAACCCCAAATAAACGTGGCCACCCGAGCAAAGAGAGTTAGGAGATAAGGAAGATAGAAGAGAAAGAGAAAGAAGAGAAAAAAGAAAGAAAAAAAAGGAGTGCAAAAATGAAATTGGAAAAAGGGAGGGAAAAAAAGAAGAGGAAATGAAAAAAAAAGTAAGAGAGAAAAGAGAATGAAGTATAAAAGGGGAAGAGACTATTTATATGAGGAGAAAACTCCTATAGAACCGCCACTAATCCCAACAAATTACAGCAACAGATTCCTGGAGATGAATACAAACTACCAACAACCAATAATATCAAGCGACGCAAGGGCAAACAGAAGCACCGAAATAACCGAGGCGGTGGGGGGGGACAGAAAAATAAAAAGAATAAGCTGAATAACCTCAAAAACAATCCTAAAAATAACCCCAATATACTCGTCAATCAAGCAAACAACAATAAAACAATAGAGAGAGAAAAGAAGAAGAAGAAGAAGAAGAAAAAAAAATTTGGATAGTGAAGGAAGATAAGGGAAAGGTGTATAAGGATTCAGAGCAGGGGATTGGACAAAGGATATATAAGTAGGGTGAAATTTTGACAGGGGGTTAAAAGAATAGGGAAAATCTAAAGCTGGAGTAGGGTAAGAGAAACAGGACAACAAATGGGAAAAAGTGGGGAAGAGGGTTTTAGCACAGAGGCAAAATTGAGGTAGAGAGAAATGTTGCTAAAGGGACGATGAAAATAGAATGGAGAACAATAGTCCCAAAATAAAATAAAGACAAAATAAAATGACACTTTAAAAAATGGTAAAATGGTAGCGGTAATAATACTAGTTAAAAATAAAAATATAGTAATTGAAAGGGTAAAATCAGGTGATGGGAAAAAAAAGAAGAAAAAAAAAGAAAAAAAAAGGAAAAAAAAGTTTTCTTAGTTAAAGTAATTTAAAAAAAATAAAAATAAAAATGTGCAGTAATGCAGGTGCTTCAGATCTTCTACTCTTCTTTTTGGCATGCCCAGAATTCAGGAGAATGTTGAATTTCCCTCTGATACACTGTTCCTCCGTGTTGTAAGCCACAGTTCTGATTTTAAGGCAGGCTGTATTGGTCTCCCATGCTGCCTTATCTGTATTTACAGAAGAGTCAATTCGTGACTCTGCCTCTGGGTGGCAGTGTGTCTGGATTGACCTCCAAGGCTATATGTCCTCTCTGACCAGGAGTTCTCTATTGTACCTGAACCAGCTCCGCCCAGAGCTGGCTCCCCAGGCGCCACTCCCCACTCTGTTTCCCAGGCTCCCCAAAAACAATCTTCCCCTACAGGCTCCGCTAGCGACCCCAACTGGGCAATCCCATGCACTGGGCTCAACAATCAAACTCACAGATTTAAGAGGAAGTGTGTAAACAAGAGCCTGGGAAGCTGTGCGAACTCACTGGGCTCCACCTTCCAGATTTGCGCAGTCTCTGTGCGCGCTCTGGCCCCTGGCACCAAGTAGCAGGCCGGCTGGAAGATTCTGAGGCTGCCCCTTTGCATCCAGTCCAACTATGGGCTTATTTATAGTGTTACCTTCTGTGAGCAGCCCTGCGGGAGCCCTCCCCACTTGCGGGTCACGCTGGCCTCAATGGGCGCGGACTTTGTGGGGCGCAGATTTCCCCCCGCACACACGTGCGTTCCTCTCTCCAACCTGAATTGCAAACTGCACCTTTGGGGGGAGTCTAACCTTTCCGTGGAGGGAAGCAGGTCTCCTCTGAATTCATGTAGTCGCGCTGCTTGACAGCCGTTGCCTCCGGGTTAGTAGCCGATCTCTGGATGCGGATAACAGCTGCTCAAGATGGCGCGGTCTCGCGGCTGAGCTGGCGCCCAGGGGGAGGTTTCAGCCTCAATCTCTAACCATCCCCATTTTCTAGGAGTTCTCTGTCTTTCCTGGCTGCAGACTGTTTCTCAGCTGAATCTCCTCTCTTTTCGACATTTGCATTTTCATCAATGATTGTTAGACCAGATATTATTTTTGCTCACATGTTTCATTTCTTTGGTGGCTGAACATATTCTGCTCTTAGTTTAGTCTTAAAGAACACATAATCTCAAAATTGTTTTATGACACATGAATCAACTTATTTTTGAAAGGCAATTTTGTTTTTTCTTATTTTTATTTCAATATTTTAGATTAACTCCAATATATTCATATTCTGAAGCAGTTACTCTTTTTTCAAAGAATGATGTCATATGTAAATATTGAGGCCAAAAGAGAATACACAACAAGGGATGTTCTAAGTTAGATTGTTGTCAGGTCAGTGGCACAGTCAGTCTCAACAAATTAAGTCAGATCATGATTGGAAAATCCTGCTTGACAATTTCCTAACCCAAATTCAAGGTCCATTGAAAATGCTGCTCATATTTTAGTATGGTTCCAATGTTTCAATGCTAGTGTAAAAGGGAAGTCTTTCATAAAGGAACACTGTAGTTTGTGACAGTTTCTGTACAGTTTTGCATCAACACCTCAATTATATTCCTGATTTGCAAATTAGGGTAATTACCTTATGGGAATTTTAATATTTTTGTTTTAGCAACTAACATTTGTAATTACCTCTACCATATTGAGAAGAATCCTATGTAAAATTATTGTCTACATAGCCTGGAGAGGAAGGTGTCACTTCTGCTGTTTTGTTTATGTTGCAGTTAACACAAAACAAGTGGCTCCTTTCCTCACATTTGGCATTGGGGTTTATATAAAATGTTCAGCAAAATAGGTTAGATTAGAATAATGGTATTTATAAATATACATAGCCAATTAAACACATGCCAACAATCATTATAAATAAGGAGAATCTTTTCCTTCCTCCAGTATGGTGTTACTCATTGACCTTTAAGCTGCAAGAAGAACTTCTATTTATCTGGACTATGAAATGCTTAATTCTCCACTTCTGTCAACTTTGCAAGGTAGCTATAGGGTATCTTATCCTGGTGTATTCTTATTTAATCTCCCTTTCAGCACTTTTTTTTTGGTTGAAACTCTAAGTCCACTGACATTGACATATCACTTGTTAGTTCATTTATGAAGAGCTTGAGAATAAATCAATTCTCAATTGATGCTAAGAATTGCTATTGAACAACAACGAGACATGCACAGAAAAGAAAAATGCATGTAAAAAGAAGTGACACAGTAATTCATTCAAGTTTATCTTATAGAATTGTGAACATGTATAAGTCTGGGAAAATGAAGTGATGACTGATTAACAATAATATCCAACAAATACTATAATGAATGTCCTGAGACTATGGGCAGAGTAAGATTCTGCCATCTACACAGCAATTTTCTCCAAAGACAACTCTGCCAGAAAACAAAACAAAACAAAACAAAACAAACAAACAAACAAAAAAACAAACACAATATGAATTCCAAATCTGCATCCCAAATACAGCCAGAAATATTTCCTCAGCAAATCAAAGTAAAAGTAACTATAATTGTTTACATAGGAAATTTAAGGAGCCAAAAAGTCTCCCTTTTTTTTACTCTGTGTATGTTTTTTTAATAAATCTTTATTGTTCGGATTATTGCAGTTGTTCCTCTTTACTCTGTGTATGTTTTAATAAGCATTTTCTCTTGAGAATAGTTTCTCCAAATCACACTACCATCTTAAGCATTCAAAAAGGTGTAATGGAATTTTCAAAAGCACATCAATTATACTTTGTGTATTGATGGTATACAGCATATGATAGTGAAGTTCTTCCCATCACATACTGCATCTTAAATTAAAACAATATTGGCATTGCTCTTATTCCTTAGTTCTTACTAGTATCATCTTCATTTTTTCAAATATTTTATATGTTTTTATTGATTTCAGAGAGAGGAACATAGAAGGAGAGAGAGATAGAAACATCAATGATAAGAGAGAATCATCAATCTGCTGCCTCTTGCATGCCCCCTACTGGGGATCGAGCCTGCAACCTGGGCATGTGCCCTGACCAGGAATCTAACCATGATCTCCTGAATCATGGATCGACTCTCAACCACCGAGCCACACCAGATGGGCTCATCTTCATTTTTGTGATTTCTCTGTGTAAGGGTGTCTGTGGTCTTTGTACTTCTGATTTGCCTGCCTGTGGAAGAAGAGCAGAACTAGTTCTAAGGGACACATCAAGTCCTTGTGCTTCTACAATGACTGACAGTGATTCTGAGACTCATATTTGCTAAGAAAGAATGAAGTATGTTTGTATAATATACTATTATAAATAGTATCTTATTTCTAGTCATTTTCATATATATCTATCTTTTACCTCTATGAGCCTCTACCTCATCTTTGAATCCTTGCCATTGTTTAGTCCTTTGTCTGTTACAAAGAGGCTCAATGAAATTATTGAGTTGAACTGAATCTGAAGTTCATAGGCAAGCAGTCAAATTGTAAACATCCTTAGGATTCCCACATAGACTTTTCTCTTTTGGAGAATATTCTGGTTGATACTCATGATTCTATGAGTTGAAATGTTGTATTTTTAAAACTTGATAAGAGTACAGCCCTTCCCCTGTGGGTTCATAGGTGGTGTGACTAAGACTTAATGCCAAGGGAAGGCTGAAAGGATTGACAGTGTCTACCAAAAGTCTCTGCCTAGAGTACTTACTGCTATTTGTGGTCTGTTCGAAGATTGACTTTTCCATCACAGGGTTTATATAGTGAGAGCAGATCTTGAAAGACAGCTGGTGCTTTGGTCATGTCTCAGGAACTTTTTATTTCCAAATCACAAGGGAGAGTAACTCCACCTTCGCTGGGCCTTTTGGAGAAAAAAAATGGCACCAGAATAGGCAGACATACGGTGCACCCCATCCCGAGGCCAGACTGGAAATACAACTAAATCTAAGAACATCCACCTGGAATTAAAAATTAGGCCTAGCTGAGGAGGCAACTTATAGCAAGGAAGGACAGAAAATGCCTGGAGATCAGTAGGAAGGGTGCCGAGGGCTAGAGTGGGGAGGTAGGCCGGTAAGCCAAAAGGGGAAGAGGAAGCTGTGTTACAGGAGTATCAGTTACCTCAGAAAAATAGAAGCTCAGCCCAAGCTGAGCACCAGAGGCCTGTCTTTTGGGCATCAGGCGTAATGTCCAAATGTGAAAAAGAAAAGCTGCAGGGCTACTGGTTGCCATGGAGTCTAGACCTGAGATCATAGCTTCAGAAACCCTGTACAGCAAAAGGCAGTCCCCTCAAAAGGCAGGCCCCCACAAAAAAACGGTGTTGAGAGGGGAAAGCAGCACAGTACTGCATGGAGAGAAAGCCTCATTGTTGCTTTGTCTTGTCTTTGTTTTTATTCTCTAAGCCTAAAACACAGGACTTTTCAGTTGCAATCACTCACCTGAGGCTTTGGCGCAGGGAGGGAGGCAGGGCAGGGAGACTTGGAAAAGCACTAGCCAGGAGTCCTGCATTGTAACCTTCTTAGGCTTCTAAACATAAATGGCTCTTTCTCCCCAGAGAAGCTAGTCCCTCCCAGTGGCCTCAGGATAGGTGATATAGCCTGCCACACACTTCATTTTGAGCTTTACTGAGGAAACAAGGCAGAGGCCAAGTTTACAGGTCTGAATAGCCTCAAGGAGCCCTCAATGACTGGATTGGAAGAGGGGTTGTCTGCCCCCCACCTCATTCTGGGAACCAGACTGATAAAAAACTCCAGGTTTCCAGCCAACCCCATTGATCTCCATACAAGGATCTCTGACTAACCAAGGGCAGAGTAACATTTTGGGCCACTCACAGAGGAGTAGCTCTAGGACAAGAAAAAAACACCCATTGTGTTCCCTGAACACAAAAGAATATCAACCCCACCTAAAGGCCTGTCAGAAACAGACCTTTGAGGGATTAAGATTGACTGCTGGCAGACAGGCAAAGAGAGCAGATTGGCCCCACTTGCTTGCAGCCAGGGCTGTAAAGACAGACACAAGCAGAGGACTGGTGGATTGCTTGGAGCTTCAAACAAGGTGCTAAAAACAGAAAGACAGTGTTTGGCAGTAGTTAGCACCTAAGTACCTAACAAGAAGACCAAATTGGCAGAAGAACAGAAGAATGGTGTCCTAAACCAGCTCCCATGGGGCATTTAAACTTAGCTGAAGCAAATGACACTTCACTTTTTTTTTCATTTTTTAATTATTTTTAATTTTTTTGCACCTTTTTCTTCCTCTTTTGTTTT
>NW_005878333.1:0-7792 GCF_000147115.1 Myotis lucifugus | reverse complement strand
CTGCAGCTATGACATAGACATGTTAGAGTGCATGCTGTGTCCACCCGGCAAACTCCTGGTCATCCTCCAAAACCCTGCTCACGTGTCCCTTCTCACTAAGACTTTCTTGGCTCCACCACCGAGTTGGCGTGTGCTGCTTCTGTACTTGCACAGATGATGTTGTGCATGCCTGTCCCATAAATGTTAGTGTGAGCTGACTACGTACTGGGCACTTTCCCAGAAGCTGGGAGTCAGTGATAAAGTAGGGGAAGTCCTTGTCACGTGAGCTCACAATTGTCCTGGAATTACTTGCCTGGTTGGCTCTCTCTCCCACAGGACCACCAGCTCCTCCAGAAGCAGGAGTCTCCATTGCCTTATGATGCCACCTGGCACATAAATCCTTGATATCTGCTTGAAAAGTGAAGGAGGAAGGAGAAAGTCTGGTGTGATGATGTTGGGGAGGGTGTTAGTAAACCCATGAGTGACTGGGGCTATAGAAGTTCCTTTCTTGCTCCCTTCCAGCGCCAAGAAACACACACCCTGAACCTCCTCACCTCTCCTGGCTGCGGCTGGCTGACCCTGTGGCCAGGGTTGCCTTAGCCTAGGAGCCGGAGCAGGCTGGCTGCATGGTCCAGCTCCCCCTGAAGCCACGGCTGGCTGCTCATTACTGGACTATACTGGTCACTCCTCTCACTCTCTGAGGTTTAGGATTGGACACAGTCCCAGCCCCTTGCTCCAAGGGGTCAGCTGTGTCTTGGGACAAGACTGGCTAGGTGGTTACCTGGCCAGAGGGAAAGTCCTGAGTCTCAGAGAGCTGGGGAGGGGCAGAGGGCAGGGAGGAGAGGGAGTCTTATCAATGATTTCCATATTTATGGAGTACCATTAATTATTGCAATGTATTAACTCCTGACTATATGCCAGGCACAGTTCTGAGCACTTTCTTCGTATTAATTTTTCTAATCCTTGCAAAGACCCTGTAAGTACTGCTATTATCCCCCATTGTACAGATGGGAAAACTGAGACACAGAAAGGTTATAACTTGACTCAAATCACAGATGGTGAGTAGCAGAGCTGGGATCAATGTGCTGACATGTAACCATGCCTCTCTGTACAGAGCATTGTATGCAATCATCCCCGTGTTGGTGCACACACTCGGGTTGCTTTTGGTTTCTTGCTGTAACCAGCATCACCGTGCTTCATTTTGTACACGTGCAAGTATTCCCCTCGGTGCTGCTGAGTGTGAGGTGCCCGGGCTTGTTGCATTTAGATAGAAAGTGCCAAGTTGCTCTCCGAAAAGGCTGCCCTGTTTCCACTCAGGAGGTGCCCTTCCTATGGGAGGTCCCCACAGAGCAGCAGGGGTGGCTGTGGGTGGAGAGGACCCGAAAGGCCATCAATTCCCCATCAGGCTCAGGCTCAGGGGCCCAGCGAGGCAGGTTCCCCACAGAGCTGCTCCTCCCAGGAGGGAAGGCCTGACGGCCCTCTGCCCACAGCACCTGATGCTCATAGCTTTGCCCACTGATCCCTCAAATCAGCATCTGGCCAGTGGGCACCAGACGGCATGGCCTGAAGTCCCCACTGCTCGCCAGTGAGTGCCGGTCTCAGGTACCCCAGCTTCCAACAGTGTAGAGCAGCGACACTGACACCCCTATCGCAGGGTCCTGGGGTTAAACGGAACAGGTGTGTGTCCACATGCACCTCACCTCATGTAATGGCAGTGACAATTAAATAAATGACTCAGAGGAGGCACCCGCACAGGCCAACGTTCTCCCTCTTCCATTCATGTGTGAACTTCTATCATTCATTCATTGATTCACCTGGCCTTTATCCAGCACTTTCTTCTAGTTGGGTCTGTTCTCTTGTTCCCCCATATTATAACTCATAGGTTGTCAGCTCGCTTCCACCTTCTCTGAGAGCAACATTGCTTTACCTTTCTCTCTGTTCTCTGGCCTCCCCCTTCCTCTCCCTGCCACCTCCTGCTCCCCCAAAGCCCTAAGACATGTGAGTTCCTCAGCCCAGTCTGTGTTTCCTGGAAACAGATGCCACATCTGCATATTCGGGTACCACAGCTGGCGATTCCCCATCATCATCCTGTTTTATATCTGGCCTCGTGAATAATTCAGGGCCCAGAAAGCCAGGGCATAGTAATTAACATGAGGTGGAGCGGGGTGTCCAGTGCCAACACAGGCCCCATTGGTTTTATGACCAACTGTTGCCAAGTTTAAATGCATAACACCTGACCCGGAGTTCTTGGCTTGCATTTGAAGTTACTTTCCATATTGAGACAATGTGTCCGAGCCTCATCTCATCCACAGTAAAGGAGCCCTTTCCCGAAGCCAGTCTATTAGTAAAAATCCTTGAAAAGAAATGGGCCAGCCGCCTGCAGAAATACCCAGACCGCTGTCCCTTAGAATGTCCTGTGCAAAAGCAGGTGTCTACGACCAGAATCTTCTTTGCCCTTGACTGATCTTCTCGCCTCAAACTCTGACCTTCCGAGACAGAGGGTCATGTGGGACCCCGGCCCCACCTAGATCTTAGCACAGCATCCTTTCGGCCCAGAGGAGGCCCCCAGGAAGATTTGGGGCTGTACCTCACGTTATCTTTTCAGAATCGCTGGCTCCCGGGTTCTGAGAGAGCGCTGATGGGCGGCTGCCTTGAACATATTTCAGTTCTGGGCAATTCTTTGTCCTAGAGCATTCCTGTCTGATCCAATATTCTGTAAAGAAAGATGTAAATACGCCACATAGCTCCCGCTTTGGCGCCATGCTGGAAATCGCTTTATGAAGCACATTGACTGATTTAGTTGAATACCTCACGTGTTTGGGTGTTTGTTTCTCCCCTTAAAAAGAATCTGCTGTTAAAGGGCAAACATTTGAAGAAAGGGAAGGTGGGTTGTATTTTGGTTCAGTTCTGTGAGATGCAGGTTGGAATGCAAAATAGGGATAATTAGGGCTTTTAGCACATCTAAGCATTTTGTTTTGTTTTTAACATGGCTGCTTGGTGTGAACCTGGCTCCCTGGTGAGAATCTCATTCCCTGATGAGAACCTAGTTCCCTGGTGTGAACCTGGCTCCCTGGCGAGAAGCTGGCTCCCTCCTGCTGCCATGGCTTCCTGGTGTGAACTTGACTCTCTGGGACAGAATTGGTGATCAGGAAAGGGTTTCTGTAGGATAGGAATGAATGAATGAATGAATGAATGAGTGAATGAATGCTGCTAGATGGTAGCTTCATTGGAAAATATTTTGGAAAATATTTTCCAAAACCAGGACCCTGCGATAGGGGTGTCAGTGTCGCTGCTCTACACTGATGGAAGCTGGGGTACCTGAGACTAGCACTCACTGGCGAGCAGTGGGGACTTCAGGCCATGCTGTCTGGTGCCCACTGGCCAGAGAGACATATCGAAATATATGCCTAAATTACAAATCCCCTCGTTACAGACATTCCCAAATATTTATGTGAACAGCACAGAGCCAGAGGAGTGGAGAAAGCTCTCTTTGGAGCACAGGAAAGAGAGAAATATTCCTGCAATTGCTTTGCTTAATCCTATTTCTTAAAAAATAGAAACAGTTTTATTGACATATAATTCAAATGTCATACAATTTATCCCTTGAAAGTGAGCAATTCAATGTGTTCTGGTGTATTCAACAGGGGTCTGCCACCGTGACCCTTTAGAACATAATCGGCCTTTGGAACATGTACGCCCCCACAAGATAAACCGGTACCTACCCATTGCTGTCACTCCCTACTCTCCCAGCCTTGAGCAACCACCAGTCTGGTCTCTGTTTCCATAGACTTGCTGCTCCCGGACATTCCATACAAATGGAATCATAAAGTATGTGGTCCTTGTGACTGGATTCTTAGCCCAATGTTGTCAAGGTTCGTCCAGGTCGTAGCATCAGTACTTCCTTCCTGTTTATTGGCAAGTAATGTTCTGCTGAATGGATATATGACATTTTTTTAATCCAATCATTGGGTTTTCTGACTTCATGTTTGCCAGAGTGGATGGGAAGCCATAAAGTTGTGACCAGAGGCAAAGGAATTCCCTTCGTCAGCACGTTTCTTTTTAACTGCAGAGAGCATCACCCATGTCCCTTATACGACCGCTTTCTCTCTGTGCAGCGCTACAGAGAATCTACTTATTCTAGGGATAGCCCAAGATATCCCCAAAACATATACAATCCATAATAGAGACTCCAAATGTTGGGTAGCCCGTATAAGGCATTAAGATATAAATCATTTCACCGTGGTTGGTGTGGCTCTGTTGGTTGGGCATCGTCCCATGCACAGAAAGGTTGCCAGTCAGGGCACATGTCCAGGTTGCTGGCTCTATCCCCAGTAGGGGGTGTGCAGCAGGCAGCTGATTGATGTTTCAGTACCCATGTATCTCTCTCTCTCTTTTCCTCTCCCTTCCTCTCTCTCTAAAAAGAAAATAATTAATAAATAAATAAATAAATAAATAAAATAAAAAATTGATAAAATAAATTTTTTAAATCTTTAAAAAAAGATATAAATCACTTCGAAGGGAAGTATAAATGTGAGTGGGTTAAATGAGCCTCTATGGGGCTTGCCTGAGAACCAGCCCACCATTTACAACTTTGCTTGTGTGGGGAAATGAATTCTAAATTATCATCTTTAAGATGAACTTTGGGGGTGGGGGGGAAGTCTTATGATCATCCTGTATATTGTCTGCATTTCAAAGCTCCAATAAATAAATATATTCTATGTTTGGTCAAAACAAAAAAAAAAACAACTTAATGGAGGCTTCGTAATACGCATTATGGCTATTTTACAAAGTCAAATCTAAAAGAAGTGAATTTATTTTACTTGCCCCTCTTTAAAATAAGCATCTTAAATAACTTTGGGGCTTTTCAGTGCCAAGTAGGAGCAGAACCTGGAAGCCAAAATCTTTACTCAGAGTCTAATCAGCTAGGTTTCTCATTATTTCAGGATCAGTGGAAGAACAACTCATTTCTTTTTTGTTGTTGTTGTTAATTTGTTTTAATCCTCACCCAAGAAGTGAGGATATTTTTTCCATTAATTTTTAGAGAAAGTGGAAGGGAGGGGGGAGGGAGAGGGAGAGTGATGCATCAATGTGACAGAGACACATGGATCGGTAGCCTCCCACACCAGGAAGGGAATCTGACCTGCAACCCAGGTACCTGCCCTTGACCAGGAATCAAATCCCATGACCGTCCTGTGCACAGGCCAACGCTCTAACCACTGAGCACACTGGCCAGGGCTCGACACATTTCTTTAACACAGACCTCTCAGAGCCTTTAATAAGCAACGCGTGTGCTGACTCTAAAGGGCAGGGGGCAGGGGAGAGTGTAAGCAAAAATTCCCAAACTGCTTGGACCACAGAATCTTTTTTCCCTCTGATAATTATCTATTAGCATCTTAAGAGGCCCCAAGGTTCCTTGGGACACAGTTTGGGAAACACAGGACTTTACAACTATGGGCTTTATGAACACAGACTCGGGTTCAGTTTTTACTCCCCATTCACTGCTCTGAGCTTCAGTTTTCTCATCTATGAAACAAAGACAACAGGACCATGTCTTTGGGTGGAGGCGATAGATATAATGGATATAAGGTGCAGAGAGGGGACCCCACACCTCCGTGGGCGGGAAATAGATATACGGGGCTGGTAGTTATTACCTCGTAGGGGCTAAGCGTATTACCTCATAAGGTCATTGTGAAGATGAAGTGAAGTGAGATATGAAATAACGTGTGCCACGTGCTTGGCATCCGGGGTGCCTTCTTAAGGCTGGCTTGCCTCTCTTCCTGCCTCTCCTCTCTGGGCACTAGGAGCTAGCTAGCAGCAGACTGCCTGGAATAGGGAGCCTTTGCCATCTGCGTATGGCTGTTGGGAGAAGGTGACATTCTAAGCTTCGTCAGGCCCTTGAGTTTTTAAGTAATTGAAGTGCTGCGAGTCTGAAGTGACTCACCCCGTGCCGTGCCGTCTATTCTGGTCTGCTTTGCACAAAAGCAAGAAAAATCACCAGCTCTAGCCACCCACTGCATAACGTTAAAGATGAGAATAGCTGGAGAAAACACCGAAAATAATTCCCTGGGCCCGGTTTGGCGCTGCCTTACTTGGGCGGGGCTGGGAAATATTCGTAGCAGCTCCAGAGTCCTCAGGGCGGTAGCCCCCACTTATCATTACGTCCCTGGAAGGGGTGAGGGGGGAAGGGTCAGGAGGGAAGGAGGAGGGAGGAGAGGGGCTCTGAGCAACCCGGTCACATTTCCAGTCCACGCTGGAAGCAAACGGGAAAATACGTTTTAAAAATCCAACATCGTTGACTAAACACACCTACTATGTGTGAGGCACCCTGCCAGATACGGTGGTGGAAACAGTTACGCAATTGTGAGGCAGTTCTCAACAGAGAATGCTAGGAATAGTGCCGTCAGCGCCCACATACTAAGCACAGTGCTCGGCAGTTTCTATTTTGTATCTAATACAGTTCTTCAGAGGAGGACTCCTTATCCACTTCTCAGGAAAGGTGCAGTGGGGACACTTGTTCCTTTCTCCATTCACCCAAAGGGCTCTGGGCCCCCTCTGTGCCGGGGGCTGGACAGGTGCAGAGAACACAGGCTCTCAGCTGAGCGTAGCCTTGGTCAGTGACTTTCCAAGGTCACGAGCAAGCAGTGTGAGCAAGGGTGTGAGTCCAGCTCTCTGCGCCCCAGACCTGTGCCCGCCTGCAGCACCGGGAAGCTGCCTTTGCACCAGCTCCCGGACTCCCCGGATGAGACGTACGCAAGCTGCACTCAGAGCCGCCTGGGGTGCAGGGAGGCGCCCTGAGAGCTCGGCCGTGGTTCCACACCAGAGTCAACAGCACAGCTAATTTATCTTAAACAAAAGCATGTAAAAGCACAAGTTGCACTGTCTAGCAAACAGGAAGTTTTGCTGCAGAAATTGCCCTCTTATACAGGACTCGGACAGCGCAAGATAATCCCACAGGGCCTCTGTGTAGGCACCTGTATCTACAGACCCATCTCGAGTCCCCTCTGCCAAGATCCAGAGGGCAAGCTGCTACTCAGCGCACCCTCGGCCCGAGCGTGTCCCTCCCAGCTCTGGAGCAGGCAGTGAGCCCTACTACGTGCCGAGTGCTTTACCTACATGATCTCATTTACTCCTCGCAGCAAGCCTCCATGGCGATGCTGTCACCCTGTTTTACAGGAGAGAAATCTAAGGGTCCCTCTCTTCCAAACCCAGCCGTGCCTGGAGTCAGAATCTGGGCTCTTTCCCTGACGCCAAGCTGTAGGTCCCACAGTGCTCTGGGGGAGTGGCACCGACGCGAATGTTTAAACACGGTCAACGTGGCAGGTGGGAAAGGATGAGCACCCCGCAGCTGGACACTCAGGCTCCTGCCTGACTGGCCGTAGCAAGCATCATGCTGCAAAACAGACTGTTCAAGCACACCAACACTCATCTTTAAAGTGTGTGCACACGTGGTCGTGTGTGTGTGTGTGTGTGTGTGTGTGTACACATGCATTTCACAAACATGTGAGAGCCGATCACAAACTCATGATTCCTTTCTGCTTTGCGAGGGAAGGTGACCTGCAGAAAGAAGCCCTGCCTTAGCCACCTGGCAGCCTCCCAGAAACCACGGTACCTTTGCAACTTTCTCGCTTTCCATTCTCCATACCCCGCCTCGATCTGGGGGAGCCATCAGTCAAAAGGAAACACCTCTGCACAGCGGTGCCCTTTGCTGTGTAAGAGCAGGAGCTCTCAGTCCGTGGAGCCAGCGGCTAGGCTGTGCCAGAACCCCCTACCCCCACTCCCGCCCATGGAAGGCATCTGAGTGCTGGCTGAGGGC
>NW_005878332.1:0-7793 GCF_000147115.1 Myotis lucifugus | reverse complement strand
ATTAGCTGAGAGCCCATCTGCACTTCATAAACCAGATGACAGATTGCTTGCCTTGCTCTTTTAATAAATTTGCATGTTTTACTTTCTCAATAAGTGGCTTTCTTAATAAATTCACTTTAACACAACACAGTTATCTGGAATCACTCATTAGAATTCATTCTTAAGAGCATGACAAGAATCAACCTGGGACAGCCCTCTCCCTTTGACTCAGGGGCCAGGGGCTTGTCCCATAATATCCCTCTGGTGTCTGTGAGAGGTGCCTGTAACAGTATTTTATACATTTTCCATCCCCAGCATTTGGGATTATTCCTAAAGCCCCTGGGAGATCATTGACTTTTCCCTGAAATTGAGTCTGTGAATTTATTTGCTTTCTCAAGCTTTAGTTCTCCATGGACTAGACAGTGATGGCGAACCTATGACACGCGTGTCAGAGGTGACATGCGAACTCATTTTTTTGGTTGATTTTTCTTTGTTAAATGGCATTTAAATATATAAAATAAATATCAAAAATATAAATCTTTGTTTTACTATGGTTGCAAATATCAAAAAATTTCTATATGTGACACGGCACCATAGTTAAGTTAGGGTTTTTCAAAATGCTGACACGCCGAGCTCAGAAGGTTCGCCATCACTGGACTAGAAGCTCGGTGTCTGCCTGTCAGATGTACTTAGTTACACATAGGCAAAGGAGTTCCAGATACAACAGGTTATAATTGCAGGCAAGTATGGGTGGAGAAATAAGAATGTTTTGTTTTGATTTACTTCTCAGATACCCTTTGCAAGATAAAGAAATTCATTTGAATATTTCTCTCAGTTGGTTTTAGAGAGTCAGAGAGTTCACAGGCCTATGGAACTGACTACATGAGGGTGGAGATTTCCATATCCTTGGAAGAAACAACAAGCTTCTTTCATGGATGCTGAGTTAGAGTCTTACATATACAAGCTAGAAAGGAATCTAGTTTACATTCTCGAAAAGATTAGTGATTCCAGAAAAAGGTAAAAGTTTTAAATTGAATTTATTGGGGTGACATTGGTTCACAAAACCATACAGGTTTCAAGTGTACAACTCAATAAAACATCCTCTGCACACTGAATCATGTGCCCACTGCCCCAAGCAAAGTTTTTTCTGTCCCCATATTCCCATCACTTTGCCTACCTCCACTTACCCCTACCACCTTTCCCTTCTGGCCTTCAACACACTGTGTCTGTGTCGATGTGTTATGTATGTTTGTTTTTTGGTTAATCCCTTCAACTTCTTTCACCCGGTCCCCCAACCCGCACTCCCCTCTGACAGCTGTCAGTCTGTTCCATATATCCATTCCTCTGTTTCTATTTTATTCATCAGGTTATTTTGTTCATTAAATTCCACATACACATGATATCATATAGTATTTCTCTTTCTCTGACTGGCTTATTTCACTTAGCATAAGCATATACCGTGTTCCTGGATTGGAAGAATTAAAATAATTAAAATGTTCATACTACTCAAAGCAATCTATAGATTCAATGCAATTCCTATTAAAATACCAATGGCATATTTCACAGATCTAGAAAAAATACTCAAAAAATTTCTATAAAGCCAAAGAAGACCCCAAATATCCTCAGCAATCTTGAGAAAAAAGTTGAAGGTATCACAGTACCATTGTAATCAAAACAGCTGGTACTGGCATAAGAACAGGCCCATAGATCAATCCAACAGAGCAGAGAGCCCAGAAATAAACCCACACCTTTATGGTCAATTAATATTTGACAACGGAGGCAAAAGTGAATACAGTAAATGGTATTGGGAAAATTGGGCAGGTACATGCAAAAAAAAAAAATGAAACTAGACCACCAAATAACACCATATCCAAGAATAAACTCAAAATGGATAAAAGAATAGTAAAACCATAAAAATCCTAGAAGAAAACATAAGCAGTTAAATCTCAGACATCTCTCATAGCAATATTCTTACTGATATATTTCTTCAGGCAATGGAAACAAAGACAAAAATAAACAAATGCAACTACATCAAACTAAAAAGCTTTTGCTCAGCAAAATTAACCATCAACAAAATGAAAAAGTAAACCACTGAATATAAGAACATTTTTGGCAATGATACATCTGATAAGGGGTTAATTTTCAAAATATACAAAGAATTCATACAACTCAATACCAGGAAGACAAATAACCCAATTAAAAAGTGAGCAAAAGACATGAATAGACATTTCTCCAAAGAGGACATACAGATGGCCAATAGACATATGAAAAAATTCCCACCATCACTAATCATCAGAGAAATGCAAATTAAGACCACTGTGAAATATCACCTCACACCTGCCAAAATGGCTATCATCAATAAACCAGCAAACAACAAGTGTTGGCAAGGATGTGGAGAAAAGGCAACCCTTGTGCACTGTTAGTGAGAATGCAGACTGGTGCAGCCACTGTGGTACAGTATGGAGTTTCCTCAAAACATTAAAAATGAGACTGCCTTTTTTTATCCAGAGATCAAAATAATATGTGCCCTCCTATTTTTATTGCAACATTATTTACAATAATCAAGATCTGGAAACAGCCCAAGTACCCATTAGTAGATGAGTGGATAAAAAGCTGTGGTACATTTACACAATGGAATACTACTTGACAGTAAAAAAACAAAAACAAAAAAGAAAAGTAAAGAAAATCTTATCTTTTGCAACAGCATAGATGGACCTGGAGATTATTATGCTAAGTGAAAATGATAAATTTTTAAATATCAATGGAATGCATTTATCAATATAGAACACCTTCTGCCATTGAGTATATCTTTGCTTAGGCTCCATATCTTTTCAGGCATTTCATACATTTTTGTTGTTGAGTTTTGTTAGATCTTAGAAAATATTTAAATTTTTTTGTTTGCCTGACACCTGAGGCTGGAACAGAGCCTGATACTCATCTCAATCTAGATTCTTCTCTGCCAGGTTTTGTGCTGAGACATAGTTGACTTCCAAGAGGACTTTGGATAAAAAAGAGATACAGCCTGGAAACAAAGGAGGAGATACTTTGGTTCCTTGCGTTGTAAGAAGTCCCTCAAACTCTTCCTAAAAGCAAAAATCTCTGTGTTTTTACACAAAATCTGGCTTTGGGCCATTCTATCATATTAATATAGTATCCTATTCTGTCATGTCTTAGGAGATAAATTTCCCCAAATCAACAGGAGAACATTCCTTTCAGTTAAAATGATGTGTCAGTTCTTTTTTCTTACTTTTAACCCCAATGAACATAAAATCATTCCCAGTCATTATGGCTCATCTCTGCCTCTAGACAAGGCACATAGACTAAAAAACAGGGGCAATCCTTGCATGCTTATGAACTAGTCCATAACTTTTAATAGGTCTTGAGTCAAATTGCTAAGCTAGGGGAAATGTGGGAACTAAAAGAACAATCGTCTACTTTTTGTGTTCTGGAAGTTCTAAAATGGAGAGTTATCCTGATTACAGGCTCTCATGTCACCAGGCCCATACAGATGCTATCGGTGTAAAAGTGCAGATTTGTTTTCCCAGTAGTTCCGCTAGTACTTAGATCATCTAAGCCACTACAACAATATATTTATTTTTGTCTATAGCAGAAATGTGCATATTGTTTACATTAATTTGGGGTAATCATAAGATCTTCACTTCAATTGAGCACGCTTACTTATATCTGAGACTATGCTATGCTAAAGACCTTGCCTTTATACATGTGACCAGATAGCTCCAATCCAATCTGTGACAGAGTATGCAATTAGGTGAACGGGTGATGTATCCAGAAAAATACATCAGTTTATTGGACCAGAAGTCCAAAACTTTCACCTTCTCTCTTTCTATTCTAACTATTACAACAGCTGATTTCTAGGTATCTGGTTCTGAACCACAGTTTGTGATTTCTGATTTATTAATTAAGGCTCTAGATGATCCAGAATGAGATTGCCTCAATCTGATGAGAAAGGAGATTACATTGTTTGAAAAAGGATCGCATTCACTTTGCAATCCTTGAACAATACCTTGATCTCAACAGAGCATAGAGCCTGGTCTCTTTTCTTGAGCGATACTAAACTTCCAAAAAGCATTCAAATGCACCACTGCCTCGTGGCATTAGGTCTGTCAGCACTGTTTATACTGTCTGAAGAGGATTCTGGGAAATACAGCTCTTCCTCATTCCCCATGCCAACTGCCACTTCACCAAGTAGAACTGGAAAGTTACACCTGTGGGAGGTGTGATAACTGACAAATATAACCTGGCCAACCTGCCGTGGCAAAGACTGCCTGGGAGAATATTATCTTGTTGGAGGGGAGGTGAAGCCACATTACTGCTGTCTGAGATAGCTCTTAGTGTCATAGCCTCTACCGGCATGTATCTGATATGGACGTGCTAGCAAAACCATCCCAAACCACTATAACTCGTCTCTGCCTCTAGACAGGCACATAGACTCTAGACAAAAATGGGGGAAAGAGGTGTATCTTCTTAAAACTTCACCTGGAGAAAGACTCAGTGTGCAGTAGCAGCAATCTCAGTATTGAAGATCTTTGTCCCCAGAAAAAAGGATATGAGATCCCTAGCTCCCTTTCCCCTGGCTCTTTCTTCATAATCCTTCTCAGCACCCATTGCTCCTAGATAACTTATTCTTTGGATGAATCAAACCTCATAATATGTATATGGCAAACTGGTAACATGGATAAGCTCCAGTATTGGCAAGAGACCTACTTTACATTGTTGTTGGGATTCAAAGTGGTACAACCTTGAGGGCCATGGACAATTTGACATTATCAAAATGTAAAATATGCATAATTTAGGAATGGCTGTAAGAATGACCTCAAACAGCAGGGTGCTAGAGCTAGCTAGAAGCTTTCCAGAGCTGATTATGTACATTTTGACTCCTAGGTATCTAAAATACTGATAAGCTACTGTGAGTACACAAAGATACCAATAATAGGAACTAAGATTTATTGAATGCTTTTTGTGTGCCAGTTATTGTTTTAAGCATGTGTTAATTTACTTAATTCTTATGAATTACCATCAACCTCAATTTAAAGATTATGAAATTTAAAGGCTAAACAACTTGATTAAAATCACACAGAAAATAGAAGGCAGGCCAGGATCTCAACTTAAACAATGACTTCCGAGGAATCACGAAACTTAACCACTTACCCCCTCATGACAAAGTTGTTTATTTTAGCATGTTTACAATAGGGGAAAAATGAAACCATCTAAATAGCATCATTTTTAAGCATTCACTTGGAATTTTAAGCATCCATTAAAATGAGCTATATAGAGCTAAATGAACTAATTGAAAAGATACTCTCTCTGTGTTTTGGTAATTGAAAAATCAAGTTTTAGACTATATGTACTATCTTCTCATGTTTGTACACTATCAAAACAAACATATTAAAAATATAAATAAAAGATCTATATCTGCGTTTGAGTAAGAATAGGAATAAGCCTGGACGGATACATGCCGTATTGTTAACAGTGGTTAACTTTAAAATGTGTAAGTGGAGGTTGGCAACAATGGGAGTGTTGCTTTTACTTTATGGGCCTCTGCATTGTTTTATCTTTATTTCCATGAGCATTTCTTTCTTTCTGTTTTGAAATTTTTAAAAAAAAGATGAAAATATATCCAGAGAGAATCGACACATAACATTGTCCAAATACTGAACTTTCAAATAACACATTTGAACAAGTATAAAGTGCGATTTCTGTATTTAAAAACATTTTTGGAGTCTATCCTAAAGCACATGTATTTGCGTTGGTGATTTCTCACAAGTCTTCCACAAGACTCTCAGCCTCACCATGCTGAGTAAAGATGCCTCCAGCCCCATTCTCCCCAACTTCATGACCCAACTTGGTTCCTCTGAATGATTTTTAAAGTGGGATGAAAATTGTGATTATTCATAACAGCAGTGACTACACCAGATAGAAGTGAAGCTTCTGAAGTAGAGCTCACGTAACTGGGGCCTAGGATGCATCTGTGATCTTTAACCTCAGTCAAGCAGTGCTTGGTCCAGAATGACTGGACTCAGCCCTGGCACTTAAGAGTCCTAGTGAGTAACTAGAGGTAATTCTGGTTTCTTCTTTCTCAGAAGCTAAACCTTTTAGTTAAGTGGCCAACCTCCTTTAAGACATTAGAAATATCCTCCAGAGTGGTGTGCAGAAGCCAGCTGGTACTCGCTGGACATGCATCTCTTCTTAACTCTGAATTCAGTGACCTCACATCATTGAAATTGGCCATCATGGGAATATTTATGCCAGAGTTATCTGCAAATGCTACAAATCAAGGTTCCCCAGACATTAAAGCTTTATCTGCATACCACTGTCCTCGAGGCATTCTAAATCATCAACACACAAACTTTGAAAGTTGTCCAAAGCCTTCAAAACCACGCATCTACCTTGAGAAACTCACAAGACTTGGCTTACTCTCTCTTCCTGCAAAGCAACAGTCACATAGAAATAGGAGAAACACAGGAATTGCTTGTCCAGAAAGTCCTTCCCTCGAAGGCTCAGAATAGCACCAGAAGAATGTTAGCCTAATTCTTACTTGACAAATTCCCCCCCAGTGCCCTACAAAGCCTCCATCCCTCAAATGAAAGAAGGAAGAAAAATATGTATCAGCATGAACTTGGGAGAAAAGAAACCGCCATCATCAGTCCCCAGCAAACTCCTCTCTGCCTAGCTGAGCCCTATCTCTCTGGAGGTCCACTTACACCCAGGACAAAGTCCCACTCAGGAGATTTCCTCCTAATCTTTTTATTCCTTAGTTCAGCATTAGTTATGGAGGCCTTACTGACATTTCTTGTGAGGAATTTGTTTCAAAAGCAGCAACAGAACTCTGTTTTCTCCTTTCTGTAATTAATAAGAAGTAAACAACCTTAAACCAGCAATGACAGACACTACACAGAGCACTTCTTCTCACCAAACCTGTCTGGGAGCCCAGCCTAAGGGGGTGCTGGCTTCAACACACCTCTCTACCTGGCACACAAGTCTCGCTGCCAACAACATTCCATGTTTCACAGTCTTTATCCAGTCAGTCTGAAAAGCCAGAATACCTCCCCCCAGATCACTGAGGCAGATAAAGTCAAAGTGCTAAGGTTCTTTGGTAGGAAGGACCTCAAATCATGTTGCCAGCCACCTCATTTTATAGAGGAATAATCAAACACATAAGTGTTAGGTGACTTGCCCATGAGCACACAGTGAGGTAGCAGGGCCCCAACCAGGATCCAGGGCCTTCTCCTTTCAAAGCCTGTGCTTCTGATTATGAGGCTGTAGCAGCTTAAATCTTTACTTTCCTGCAAAGTTCAACAAAGAGACCACACCCTTCATTTCTTGGACCCCAGATGAGTATCATTCCTGCCTCTGCTGAACCATCATTATGTTCTGCATAACTTTATCACGCTACGTCTTGCATTGAAATCACATCTCTTCTTATTCTATTTGTTCCTCCTATTGGAAGATATGTTTCTTGAGCTAGAACTGGGTCTTCCTCTTCTCTCTTTCCTCAGCAGCATCTGGCTTAGCACCTTGTGACTTACTCTCTCTTCCTGCAAAGCAACAGTCACATAGAAATAGGAGAAATACAGGAATTGCTTGTCCAGAAAGTCCTTCCCTCAAAAGCTCAGAATAGCACCAGAAGAATGTTAGCCTAATTCTTACTTTACAAATTCCCCCCCAGTGCCCTACCTTGTGCTTGAGATGTTTAATAAATACGTACCAAATGGAATGGGATGGACTTGAGCTTTGAGTTGATTTTTATGCAGTAGTTCTCAATTGCATGCACATGCACAAGAAGTAACTAGGAA
>NW_005878331.1:0-7795 GCF_000147115.1 Myotis lucifugus | reverse complement strand
GACACTTAATAATGTTTATTCCTCTACAAAAATGCTTCAGAAATGGACATTATAAGGAGATGAAAACATTAGTGTCACCTTGAATAAATACCAGACGGGGTATAAAGGAAATGTGTTTGTATTTTTGCGTGTTTTCAGATGATAGGGAGGGAGTTAAGGAGGGGGCAGACATGTGAGAAGGGAGGAATGTAGATTTCCTCAATTGGGGTACCAGACAAGACTTTCCATGCTGAACCAGACACTTAGAATAAGGACAAGGTGAATACTGAAGGGGAATTTTTTCCTTAACACTTTCTCATACTGGCAAGGAAGAAAAGAATCTGATGTTTAATTTGTGTTTGGATTGAGGGGGTGGGTGGATGGTGGTGGTAGCAGTGATGAGGAACAGGGTTAGTGTTTGTGTTGGCAGCGTATAATAATGAATTTGATTTCCATTTTACATGGTAGACTATTGAATATTGTTAAACTATTGAAAGGATGGTCAGGTCAAGATCTGAAGTTTTATTGCACAACTGGAACAGTTTTTCCTTGAACAACTTGGTCTACAACATAATTGTTATATATTGGAGATACTAGAGAAGTGAGGTTTCACTCTAACTATTTAACTGATAGTTCACTGCATGTAACAGTAGAACCATACCAAAGTAAGATATTAGTAATAAGGGAAATTGGATATGGGGTATATGGGTAATATCTTCACAATTTTTCTATAAATCTGAAACTATTCTAAAATAAAACCTCCATTAAAACAACACACAAAATACTAAGTAATGATAATATCTGGAACGTAGTGGAATGGACCACTGAAAAGACAGGGGAGTATGGGAAGTGGCTTAGAGGAAACACCACCTGCCTGCCATATGCTGGACTATAATTGAACTAGAGGAAATGAAAGAGAGTGAGAGAGAGAGAGGTCAGTCTGGGAAAAATTTTAGGAGGTATGAGAAAGGTCTCCTTTCTATACCCAGAGCTTCTGATCCTTCTGAATCCTCTCCCACCCCTCCCCCAAAATGGTCAAGCTGAGGCTTTGTGATGTCAAGCCACTCCATGGCAACCACTGATTTAGGGCAATCAGGGCTGAAGAGTGTGGCTCCTCATTCTTCTAGAGAGTATATATGCAGGCCAGGACCCTTTGAGTAGGGTCTCTTGCCTCAAGAAAGCCAAACTTACTAAGAATATATTGTAGACTAGTTGAGATAAGGAATAAGACTCCAAACACAAGGATGGATGAAGAAACTACAAGTACTAAAGTGAATTGGAAGTCAGTTTCTCAACTGGATGACCAAGAAATGGATAAGGTCAGAATACCTTATTCAAATGCTTCCCCTTCCTCAATAATTCCTCACCCAAGATTCTGGCCTTCTGCTTTTTGGCCTCAGACACTTCCTCATTCAATCCATTGCTATTCAATTACAAGCCCATTTCCTAATCATTTTCCAATTACTTCCCCAAAACCAATGTCGTTCTGGTTTACCTTGTATCCAAACTACATGACCAAGAGAATGGCGATGGTCAATTTGGTCCTTAAGCTGAATGAAGACAAAAGCCGAAAGACTGAAAGAATCAGATGATGGTAATTTACTACAGGAAGGAGGAAAACCTCCAGTAAACAAGCCAAGAAACGCAGAAGAAGTAGTTCTGGAGTGTTCATCTATCACAGGTGATGCCCATGGTCACCCAGAGGAAGACACTTAATAATGTGTATCTCTCTACAAAAATGCTTCAGAAATGGACATTATGAGGAGATTAAAACATTAGTGGTCTCCTTGAATAAATACCAGACAGGGTATAAAGGAAAAGTGTTTGTATTTTTGCGTTTTTTCAGATGATAAGGAGGCAGTTAAGGAGGGGGCAGGCATGTGAGAAGGGAGGAATGTAGAATTCTTCAATTGGGGCACCAGACAAGCCTTTCCATACTGATCCAGACATTTAGAATAAGGACTAGGTGAAGTGTGAAAAGGAAATTTTTCCTTAACACTTCCTCATACTGGCAAGAAAGAAAAGAAGATGATGTTTAATTTAATGTTTGTATTGGAGAATTGATGGATGGTGGTTGTAGCAGTGATGAGGAACAGGGTTCTGTGTTAGTGTTGGCAGTTTATAATAATGAATTTGATATCATTTTTACATGGTAGACTATTGAATATTGTTAAACTATTGAAAGGATGGTCAGGTCTATATCTGAATTTTTATTGCACAACTGGTACAGTTTTTCCTTGAACAACTTGGTCTAAAACAGAATTGTTATATATTGGAGATACTAGAGAAGTGAGGTTTTACTCTAACTGTTTCACTGATGGTTCCCTTCATGTAACATTTGCACCATACCAAAGTAAGGTATTTTACATAAGGGAAATTTGTTAAGCGTATATGGGTAATATCTTCACAATTTTTCTGTAAATATGAAACTATTCTAAAAAAAAAAACCTCCATTTAAACAACACACAAGGAGAAAAAAATGTCGGAGTTTTAGACGGACGTGTCGGTGCTTTGTCCCAGAGCAGATTAGGCCGATCAGCTGATACGGGTAACATACACCCTGAATAAGCAGAGGAGATTCAGCTGAGAGACAGTCTGCAGCCAGGAAAGACAGAGAACTCCTAGAAAAAGGGGAAGGTTAGAGATTGAGGCTGAAACCTCCCCGGGGGCGCCGGCTCAGCCGGGAGACCTGGCCATCTTGAGTGGCTGTTACAGGCATCCAGAGATCGGCTACTATCCCGGAGGTAATGGCTCTCAAGCAGCGCGAATACATTAACTCAGATGAGCCCTGCTTCTCCCCACGGAGAGCAGGTCCAAGCAACAGCAGCCTCCTGATAACCACACCCTCTGTCTGAGGAACAGCAGCTGTACGTGAAGCCTCCGCCCACCAGCCAGAAGAGCAACCACAGCTGTGAACAGCACCCACCAGAGGAGCTTCTGCCAACTGAGGAGCAGCTGCTACGAAAACCATCCAAGGAGCAACCACAGCCCAAGGAGCCACTGTCACCCAGGAGCAGCCACTGAACGACTCAACATCTAGATATGTCAGTGAGATCAAACATGGGTAGGCAAAGAAACCCCCAAAGGAAAGAAAAGAAGGACTCGCCAGAAAAGCAGCTAAGTGAGACAGAGGTATGCAACATGACAGAAAAAGAATTCAGAATAAGGGTCCTAGAGTGCATACACCGGACGGAGGAAAAAATCAACAACATATGCAAGAAGCAAGATGAAACAGATGAAAAAATCAACTACTTATGCAAGAAGCAAGAAGAAACAGATGAAAAAATCAGTAACTTATGCAAGACCCAAGAAGAAATGAAGAGCGATATAGCTGCAATAAAAAACACCATTGAAAGCATCAACAGTAGACTAGGAGAAGCAGAGGACCGAATTAGTGAATTAGAAGAGAAGGAAGCAAAACACACCCAAACTGTACTGCAATTGGAGAAAAAAATTAAAAGACAGGAGGAGAGCCTAAGGGAGCTTTGGGACAACATGAAACAAAACAACATACGAATGCCAAAACTGGTTTGGTTCAGTGGATAGAGCATCAGCATGCGGACTCAAGGGTCCCGGGTTCGATTCCGGTCAAGGGCATGCACCTGGGTTGCGGGCACATCCCCAGTCGGAGATGTGCAGAAGGCAGCTGATCGATGTTTCTCTCTCATCGATGTTTCTAACTCTCTATCTCTCGCCCTTCCTCTCTGTAAAAAATCAATAAAATATATTTAAAAACAAAACAAAACAAAACAAAACAAAAAAACAAAAACAAAAACAAAAAGACAACATACGAATAATAGGGGTGCCAGAACACCAGAAAGAGAAACAAGGATTATTAAACCTACTCGAAGAAATAATATCAGAAAACTTCCCTGAGGTGGGGAAGAAAAAAGTCACACAAACACAGAGAGTCCCAAACAAGGTGAACCCAAAAAGACCCACACCAAGACACATCATAATTACCATGGCAAATGTTCAGGACAAAGAGAGAATCTTACAGGCTGCAAGAGAGAGATGGAAAGTTACATACAAGGGATCTCCCATTAGATTATCAAATGATTTCTCAATAGAAACACATCAGGACAGAAAAGAATGGACGGAAATTTACAAAGTGATGCAAAGCAAAGGACTGAATCCAAGAATACTCTATCCAGCAAGGCTATCATTCAAAATTGAAGGGGAAATAAGAAGCTTCACACACAAAAAAAGGCTAAGGGAGTTTATCACCACCAAGCCAGCCATGCAAGAAATGCTAAAGGGACTCGTGTAAACAGAAGAAATAAAAAGCTCAGAAAGAAAACAGCCCCACAAAAAAAGAAATGGCTACATACAAGTACCTATCAGTAATAACTTTAAACGTAAACGGACTAACTGCTCCAACCAAAAGACATCGAGTAGCTGAATGGATAAAAAAGCATGACCCATACATCTGCTGTCTACAAGAGACCCACCTCATTAGAAGGGACACACACAGACTGAAAGTGAAGGGATGGAAAAATATCTTTCAGGAAAATGGAAAGGAAAAGAAAGCTGGGGTAGCAATACTTATATCGGACAAAATAGACCTCAAAGTGAAGGCCATAACAAGAGATAAGGAAGGCCACTTCATAATACTAAAGGGATCAATACAACATGAAGATTTAACCCTGGTAAACATATATGCACCCAATGCAGTGGCACCCAAATACATAAAAAAACTCCTGGAAGATATCAAAGGAGAGATCGACAACAATACAATCATAGTAGGGGACTTTAATATACCACTGATATCACTGCATAAGTGCTCTAGACAAACAATAAGCAAAGAAACAGCAATCCTAAATGACTCACTAGATCAGATGGACTTAATGGACATCTTCAGAACACTTCACCCCAAAGCCGCAGAATATACTTTCTACTCAAGTGCTCATGGGACAGATTCAAAATTAGACCACATATTGGGTCACATGCAACGTTTCCCCAAATTCAAGAAGATTGAAATCATAAAAAGCATCTTCTCAGACCAGGATGGCATAATGTTAGAAATAAACTACAATAAAAACAACCCAAAATACTCAAACACTTGGAAGCTGAATAGCATGGTATTAAATATTGATTGAGTTACCAATGAGATCAAAGAAGAAATTAAAAACATCCTGGAAACTAATGACAATGAACACACAACAATCCAAAACCTATGGGACACAATGAAAGCAGTCCTGAGAGGGAAGTTTGTAGCTCTACAGGCCTATCTCAAAAAACAAGAAAAAATGGTAGTAAATCATCTAACTCTACAACTCAATGAATTAGAAAGAGAGCAACAAGAAAAGTCCAGAGTGAGCAGAAGGAAGGAGATAATAAAGATCAGAGCAGAAATAAATGACATAGAAACCAAAAAACAATATAGAAAATCAATGGAACCAAGAGCTGGTTCTTTGAAAGGATAAACAAGATTGACAAACCCCTAGCCAGGCTCACCAAAAAGCAAAGAGAGAGGACCCAAATAAACAAAATCAGAAATAATAGAGGTGAAATAACAACAGACCCCACAGAAATACAAATGATTGTTAAAAAATACTATGGACAGCTCTACTCCAACGAACTAGACAACCTGGAGGGAATGGACAAATTCCTAGAAAAATGCAACATTCCAAAACTCAATCAGGAAGAATCTAAAAATCTCAATAGGCCAACAACTATAGAAAAAATTGAAGCAGTCATCAAAAAGCTTCCAGCAAACAAAAGCCCAGGACCAGACGGCTTCTCAGGGGAGTTTTACCAAACATTCAAGGAAGAACTAAAACCTATCCTCCTCAGGCTACTACAAAAAATTCAAGAGGAAGGATCACTTCCAAGCTCATTCTATGAAGCCAGCATCACCCTAGTACCAAAACCAGGTAAAGACAACACAATGAAAGAGAATTACAGGCCAATATCCCTCATGAACATAGATGCCAAAATCCTCAACAAAATCTTAGCAAATTGGATCCAGCAGTACATCAGAAAGATCATACACCATGACCAAGTAGGATTTATCCCAGGGATGCAAGGATGGTACAATATCCGTAAATCAATAAACGTGATACATCACATAAACAAATTGAAAGAAAAAAACCACATGGTCATATCAATTGAGGCAGAAAAAGCATTTGACAAAATCCAACACCGATTTTTGATAAAAACTCTCAGCAAGGTGGGAATAGAAGCATCATACCTCAACATAATAAAAGCCATATAGACAGGCCCACAGCCAACATCATACTCAATGGACAAAAACTAACACCATTTCCCCTAAGAACAGGAACAAGACAGGGATGCCCACTCTCACCACTCCTGTTCAACATAGTCCTGGAAGTATTAGCCATTGCAATTAGACAAGAAGAAGAAATAAAAGGCATCCAAATTGGAAAAGAGGAAGTAAAACTGTCCTTATTTGAAGACGATATGATATTATACATACAAAACCTTAGAGACTCCATCAAAAAATTACTAGACTTAACACATGAATTTGGCAATGTAGCAGGAAACAAAATTAACCCCAAGATATCTGAGGCATTTGTATACACCAATAGTGAATTTTCAGAAAGAGAGATTATAAAAACAGTCCCATTTACCATTGCATCAAAAAAATTAAGCTACCTAGGAATAAACTTAACTAAAGAGGTAAAAGACCTCTATTCAGAAAACTACAGGATGTTGAAAAAAGAGATAGTGGATGACATAAACAGATGGAAGAACATACCGTGTTCATGGATTGGTAGAATCAACATCATTAAAATGTCCATACTACTCAAAGCAATCTATAAATTCAACGCACTTCCCATTAAAATACCAATGGCCTACTTCACGGATCTAGAACAAACTCTCCAAAAATTCATCTGGAATAAAAAAGGACCCCGAATAGCTGCAGCGATCCTGAGAAAGAACAAAGTAGGTGGGATCTCAATACCAGATATCAAGCTGTAGTACAAAGCCACTATTCTCAAAACTGCCTGGTACTGGCACAAGAACAGACATATAGATCAATGGATTAGAATAGAGAGCCCGGAAATAAGCCCGAACCAATATGGTCAATTAATATTTGACAAAGGAGGCAAGAACATACAATGGAGCCCAGATAGTCTCTTCAATAAATGGTGTTGGGAAAATTGGACAGATATATGCAAGAAAATGAAACTAGAACACCAACTTACACCATACAAAAGAATAAACTCAAAATGGATAAAGGACTTAAATGGACAACGGGAAACCATAAAAATTCTAGAAGAATCCAAAGGCAACAAAATCTCAGACATATGCCGAAGCAATTTCTTCACAGATACAGCTCCTAGGGCATTGGAAACTAAAGAGAAAATGAACAAATGGGACTACATCAAAATAAAAAGCTTCTGCATAGCAAAAGAAACCATCAACAAAACAACAAGAAAAGCCACTGTGTGGGAAAACATATTTGCCAACGTCATATCTGATAAGGGCCTAATCTCCAAAATTTATAGGGAACTCATACAACTTAACAAAAGGAAGATAAACAATCCAATCAAAAAATGGGCAAAGGATCTAAATAGAAACCTTTCAAAAGAGGACATTCAGAAAGCCAAGAGACATATGAAAACATGCTCAAAGTCACTAATCATCCGAGAGATGCAAATCAAAACAACGATGAGGTACCATCTCACACCTGTCAGGCTGGCTATCATCAACAAATCAACAAACGACAAGTGCTGAGAGGATGTGGAGAAAAGAAACACTCGTGCACTGCTGTGGGATGCAGACTGGTGCAGCCATTATGGAGACAGTATGAGTTCCTCAAAAGTAAAATGGACTCCCATTTGACCTG
>NW_005878330.1:0-7798 GCF_000147115.1 Myotis lucifugus | reverse complement strand
GCCAAGAACCTCCTCTTTGGCAGGTATGTGAGAGCAAAGCTTGTTTCTTCCCCGACACTCCTGCCTCAGCCCCCTGAGCTCCTGCCCTGAGGTGGCATCCTGATCCCAGTCACCCTGATCCCAGGCAACAGTACTTGTATTTTGTGAATTGATGCAGTCAAATATTGCACACAAGAAAAGCGCAGTTTATTGTATAAGATTGTAGTGTTATTTACTCAAAGTATGCATATTTTAGAAGGACTTCATAGAGGTCATTTGTAAAAATGCCTATCAAATTAGAAGATAATTTTTTGTTAAATTTTCATTCCAATTGTCAGTCACTGAAAGACATGCTGATTAAAATTAGAAACCTATTATACATGGAATTTTATGGGCTCAGAGACTATTTTCAAATCACTTAATGGCTTAATGTCACATCTAAACTTTACCATATCACCTTTCTCCAAATCTCTGAATTATGAAACTTTCTTTCAATAATCACATTTGTTTATGCCCCACATACCTTGTTATGGTTTAATCTGCAGATAACCAGCTCCCTTTTTTCTTGGTAACAGATAATGGGGTAAATAAGTAATAGAACATGAATTGATGAATGTAAAAATTATGGAGTTGAGAAACCAAGGTACATTATTGATTGGCAGAGAGATGGTAGCAGATTTGAAGTATTTTGGAAAGAATGTTGAATAAAGTGTAAATGAGATTATTACCAAGGGCTTGTTTTGTCTTCTGGAAATATGACTCAGATGCTTACACTTTCTTTAAAGAAAACAGGATCTAGCGCAATGCCATAACAACGCTCAAGTGCAAAATAAAGAGAGCTCAATGCTAATGTGGAGGAGCAGCGCATGAACACAAGAAAAGAGTAACTGGTCAACTGAACTTAAAGTTAGAAATGCAAGTAACCCGAATAGGCTGGTCCAGGAGCTGGTGAATTCAGAGGCCTTAGTCTTCTCTGGGTTTTCTCATTTTCTGTGCAGCAGTCATATTATAGACTGAGCTGACTTTTCTAATACACGGGACTATTTGACAGTCTTCATAACATGCCCCTTAAATTGACTTTACTCATAAAACATGGAGTGCTGAAATTTCCTCAAGTAGCATGCTGGCTAAACTTCCTATAATCTGAGAAGGACAGGGTTAAGTATTGTGATCATCAACCATACAGTAATTGCTCTCAGATCTATTAGCCGAATGTCTTGCATAGAGTGTCATCCTGCCATTCCCCACGGGTCCTGTTCACTAACCCCTTGCCTTTTTGACAGTTATTATCATCCAAGCACAAAGCATCGTTTCTACAACACAGAGCTATCCACCTAGTAATGTATCAACATCAACTTGGTTTCTGAGAATAATTATCAAAATTCTGATTTTAATTGGAACATGGGAAAGTAAAGTTGATATTTTACATTTATTTTTATAAAAAGATGATAACAAAATTAATTTCATAGCGATCACAAGAAACAACTGCATGCATCTCCTTCTTAGGCAATGTTTTCACATTTACAGGAAATCAGGAGTCCTGGGCATAATTCTTGTGCACTCACTTTGAAAATATTGCCTGTACATCTAGCTCTCTTCAGGATTTCATGACATGTAAATGATACACTGAGAAGTTCTAACCTTTTTTTCTTCAGTAAAATGGAATGTTTTCCTTCTAATCTCTTTTGCTGTGATGCTTGCATTAAAAAATTGTCCTATTCACCAGCATTGCTCATTTCTCCTTTATCCCTGTATGTATTTTTTTATTTGTGGACTTCATATTGGTTTGTTTTCTCTCCTTAATTTTATTACTCCTTTAAAACAGGAAGCTGTTTTAAAGAAAGAGCTTCCTGAATTCTGAAGTTGAATCTTCACTCATTAGATAATATTCATTATATTCAACTTTTGAAATAACAGACTGGGATTCACTTGTCTTTTTATTCATTCATGTAATGACTGAGTGCCTACAATATTGCAATATAATAGGGGAACTCCTAAGTGATAGATATACAAAAATAGTAAAAATGCATTGTCCGTGCTCTTGAGAAGCTCACTGTGTGGCTGTGAACTATAGTCTATGGTCATTCAGTGAGTCGGAAAGATGAGATCCTATTACAATGGTTTCATTTATACATATCTACCTTACTCTGAACCCTAGTCACAGTCCATTTATCCATCTTTGAGTTAAACAAAGCCTAGGGACTACTAAATGCTACAGAAAATTTATAATTGGTAAGAGTATTTCTGGCTTCAAAGTGTAACTTCTAGTTTAATTCAATAAGTCAGAATAATGCTACATAATACTTGACCCCAAAACTTAGTGGCTTAAAATAACCAAATTATTATTGTTCACAGGGCTTCAGGTTAACTGGGAGGTTCTTCTAGGCCAGGGGTGGGCAAACTTTTTGACTCGAGGGCCACAATGGGTTCTTAAACTGGACTGGAGGGCCGGAACAAAAGCATGGATGGAGTGTTTGTGTGAACTAATATAAATTCAAAGTAAACATCATTACATAAAAGGGTACGGTCTTTTTTTTTTTTAGTTTTATTCATTTCAAATCTGGCCCTTGGGCCGTAGTTTGCCCACGGCTGTTCTAGGCTCAACTGGGCTCCCCGTGAGCTGACAATTAACTATGAATTGGGTGGGCAGTTCTGCTCATTTTGGTTAAACTCTCTTACATATTTGGGGGTCAGTTGATGGATGGCTTGTCTGGAATAGCCTGAGCTCTTCATGTTCTCATGAAGTGGCAGAGGTATAGGAGTAAGCAAGCCCGGATGTTAAGTGCAAGCAGAAGTAGACAGACATGCATTTTTTAAAGCCTTTGCTGTCACTCCACTGGGAATGTGAATTTGTGTTTCTCCTCTAAGCTCTTCTAAGGGATGTCTTAAATATTACAGAGTTCTCATTTCTCTTTTCTTCTCTTCTCTTTTCTTCTCTTCCATTTTCCCTTCACTTCCTTTCACTTTTCCTCTCTTTTTTCATTCTGTTTCCTGGTATTTCCTCCCTTCTCTTTCCCTTCCCTCCTGTCTTCCTTTCTTCTACTTTTATTCTTTATCTCCCTTCCCTTGGTTCTATTTTCTTTCTTCCTCTATAGTATTGGATTGGATTTGAAAGAATTGGTATGAGCTCACATTTTTCTATGTCTTTTGATACATCCATACTAATAATAGAGGAATATGCAAATTGTCTGGGATGCCATCATGTAACAACCAATTAGGACAGGGGCAGGGCCACGGTGGAGAGCTCTCAGCATGCCTGCACTGGGGTCCAAAGGGCACAGAGAGGAAGGGAGAGCCAATAGGCAGTTAGGGGGATCAGGCCAGGAAGGGAGAGCAGATAGGCAGTTAGGGGGATCAGGCCAGGAGGGGAGTGCAGATAAGCAGTTAGGAGGATTAGGCCAGAAGGGGAGGGCAACTAGGGGGATCAGGCCAGCAGGGGGGAGCAGTTAGGCAGGTAGGGCCATCAAGCCAGCAGGCGAGCAGTTAGGGGCATTAGGCAGGCAGGCAGGTGAGCAGTTAGAAGCCAGTGGATCCAGATTGTGAGAGGGATCCTGGATTGGAGAGGGTGCAGGCCGGGCTGAGGGACCCCCCCCCCCCCACCCCCCTGCATGAATTTCATGCACCGGGCCTCTAGTACAGAAATAAACACAGATCTAAATATACATACATATATTCTCCATCTTTGTCCAATACAAGGGCTTGGGAGAAGAGACATCAATGGCAGTTAGCACCTAGATATTGGCTTCGCAACATTATTTTACACTCACACAAACCAGGATTCCTTGAAGAAATGGTTGATTACCAGAGCTGGAGCAGAGAAAGTGAAAGCTGAGGCTGGAGCATCTTGCGTTGCAGTAAAGATGAGGGACATAAGCTATAAAGACATGGAAGCCCACTTGAAGGAGCTCCCATTGGCCAAATCTGGGAAAATTTTAGCATCAAATAAGGAATTGTAACAATTAAAAATAATGCAAAGAATGAAATTTGAATCCATGTGTCCATTTACATGGAAATAGAAATAAAATTATAATTTTGATGACAAAAGAGGAAATATAGAATTTCAAAATACCATCCCGCAAAATGTGTATTAATGTAACAAGGAGAGTGTCTTTACAGTGGAGACAGCTAGCACTAATCACTAGACAGAAGTGAATACTCTATGTAACGGGACAAATTAAAACTGTGCACCATCTGATAGGCTGCAATAAAAACACAGCATCACTTCTGTGATATTTTTGCCAAAGATACATAACATGACTCTAAGCGTGATGAAACATGAAACTGTAATGGAGGAACATTCAACCAGATAACTGGCCCGTTGTCTTCAAAATTGTGAAGGTCATGAAAGACAAGGAAAGACTGAGGCGCTGTTGTAGTTTGAAGATTAAAGAGACATGACTAGTAAATGCCATGTGTTATTCTGAACTGGATTATTGCACTATTAAGGGCATTATTGGAACAATGGTGAAACTTGAATGAGGACAAAGACAAATCTACATACAAGTCACTGAACAAATAAGACTGATCATAGATACATTCCATAATTTTAATATTAATTAAACAAAATTATAATTATTTCTTGATAAATTTTTGTGTCTCACTAAATTCATAGCTATACACATATTTTAATCCTTTACTGGTATTCACTAGTAAAGTCTAGGAAAATATGTTTCAGACAAGTTAAGTCATACTGTTAGCAAGGAGTGCAGCTGAGATTTAACTCCATCTGTCATCAGTTTCAGAACACCCTCTCCAGCTGCATTGTGCAGCCACCACTTTGCCAGAAGATACAACTTTTAGATGTTGTGGTTTGATATGGGTGTTCCAAATTATTTCCATTTTCTTAAATATTTCCCACATTACCCTGACACATACCTGAATTCCCCAGTGTTATAGTGATGTCTTTGAGATAAAGTTTGTGTGTGTGTGTTTTTTCAGAAGCCTTTGGAAGAGTAATCACTAATGATGTGATCTATTTTGAAGAATAGTGGTGTTTTGTATTTCAGGGAAAAGTAGCACAAGGGGACAAACTGAGGGCTGGGAATTAGAAGAATTGGAAGAAGGGTTATTGCCATGAGCATAGGAATGTTTTACTTACAATAGTGTCTACCACATAATAGGTTCTCAATAAATAAACTTTGAAGGAATGAATGAGTAAATTGGAAATAAGGGGATTCCCAAGGAGAAAATATGGCCTACTCTACCATTTTGCCTAAAGCTAGTTTGTATGGATGCATTTAATCCAGTTATGCTGAGTAACTGCCCCTTAAGTAGTGCTGATTTCAATAAGGAACATCATATTCTATGATGTCTATTAAACCTAATGTAAATCTCTCTGATGCTGCATAATGAATGCTAATCCCGAATAAAAAACAGATGATGTCTGTTCGAGTGCATTATAATTTGATTTGGCATATCCAAAATATTTCTGTCCCCTGATGAAGCTCTTATAATAAATGTGTTCCTGCTAGAAGATATAATTTGACAAATACAACAAAACTATCCAATGCAAGTCAAGAACAACTTGAAAGTGTGGAACAATTCCCAAGTGTCTCTGGATAGATAATACAGAAACAACAAGGTGCTCTTCAGTGATTGGTATTATGTCCGGGTTTTGATAGCAATAGAAAAAATCACCACACAAAGCAAACCTCAGACTTCCCATCAGTCTTTCTGGATGAAGCCCAGCTTGTAAGTCTGCCCAGAACTGAGTAGGAATTAATTCTTTCTTGACACCATGTGTCAACCTAATTTGTGGATTCCTCCCCTCCTGAGTTATTGGCAGAGGAAGATAGTCAGTTGCATGTTCTCACCTGAGCCACGGTTAGTTCATCCTAGTGTTTATCTGAACCATGACCAACGTAGAAATAAAAAAGTGGTGATTAAAGTAAGTTCAAAATTTTAGAATTTTTGAAATCGTTCATTTAAAATCCTCTGCTAATGTGATACATTTTATGTATGAGAAACAATAGAAATATCTTGTTTCTAAAATTCTTTTGGTATATCACTAAATGCTTTATCTTTCCCTGGCATGCTGTGTATCAGCAGCTATATGTCCATCCTTCTTGTAGATCTACATGAGTTAGGAACTACATATAATCCTACATGTAATACTAATGTAATACTATCCTATGTAATAAAGAGATGATATGCAAATGGTCGCCATGTCCTCACACCCTCATGCCGTAATGGCTCAGACACTCAACATTGGGGAGAGAGGATTGGGGACCAGCCAGGCACAAATGAGCTCACGAGAGAGGAATAGGGACCAGCCAGTCTGTGGCCAGGAGAGGAACAAACCACCCGCCCCATGGTCCCGGGTGCCAGCGGCTGGGGCTGTGGCCTGGAAGAGGGACAAGCCGCCTGCCCCTTGGTCCCGGGTACCGGCAGTTGCACCTGCACCTGTGGCTTGGGAGAGGGACAAGCTGCCCACTCTGTGGTCCCAGGCACCAGTGCCTATGGCTGTGGCCTGAGAGAGGGATGAGCCACCCGCCCCATGGTCCCAGATACCAGCACCTGTGGCTGTAGCCTGGGAGAGGGACAAGCTGCCCGCCCCACGGTCCTGGGCGTTTGCAGCTGTGGCCTGGGCAAAGCCACCCGCCCATGGTCCCCTGTGGCTGTGGCTGGCCCCAGGCGAAGCTGGCCTGGGTTCTGGGTGCCTGTGACCAGCCAGAGGAGGGAATCCTGGGTCCCAGGTGCGGGGTGAGGCAGAGGCAATTAGGGGCAATCAGGTGCCTAATTGCCTAATCAGGCAGAGGGGTTAGGGGCGATCAGGCAGGCAGGCAGGCAGGCAAGCGGTTAGGAGCCAGCGGTCCCGGATTGCAAGAGGCAGTCGGACATCCCCCTAGGAGTCCCGGATAGGAGAGGGTTCAGGCCGAGCTGAGGGACCCCCAACCATGCATGAATTTCGTGCACCGGGCCTCTAAAAGATTATATATATATATATTCATTCATTCCCAGGCCTTTTATATAGTGGTCATGAATAAAGAAGACTATTTATAATGTATTATTTATCTTGATTGGTGGGGCCACCATCTATCCAATAATCTATCTAATAATCTCAACTAAAAACTTAGGACTCATTCTTAAATTTGTCCTCTGCTAATCTCCCCCAAGTCCATCCTACCTTATTTTGAATAATTATGTCCTATTTGTTTTGCTTTCTAAATATTTCTGGAATCTATCTCCTGTCTATTCTTACTACCACTCCCTCCAAACTCAGATTACTGCAAGAACTCCGTAATTGTCTCCTTGCATCTAGTCTTGGCCCTGTCAAATCTGTCCTCCACATACAGCCATAAAGTTTTAAAACCTTACTTAAATTTCTCAAATATCCCACCATTAATCATTCTACAAAAAGGGAGACCTCAACTCTCTTGTTCAATGGTGTATACCAGTGATGGCCAACATTTGAGCTCGGCGTGTCAGCATTTTGAAAAACCCTAACTCTGGTGCCGTGTCACATATAGAAATTTTTCGATATTTGCGACCATAGTAAAACAAAGACTTATATTTTTGATATTTATTTTATATATTTAAATGCCATTTAACAAAGAAAAATCAACCAAAAAAATGAGTTCGCGTGTCACCTCTGACACAGCGTGTCATAGGTTCGCCATCACTGGTGTCTAAGGGGGCAGCAAGGGGCTTTCCTTGCTTTGTGTGCTCTCATAAGCTCACTTCTGGGTGGACTTGAGCCCGCCCTGTGGTCGGTCGGACAGCTTGCCTCTCAGTTGTGGGCTCTACATTTTCGGATCTCTGCGCCTTGAATCGGGCTTACTCCCTCTAACATCTGCCCGGGCACGTTTTTAACTGATTT
>NW_005878329.1:3085-7898 GCF_000147115.1 Myotis lucifugus | reverse complement strand
CGCCGGCCGCCCTTCATTCATTCATTCTCCGCGTTTGAATGAGCACCTACTATGAGCCAGGCACCGCGCCGGCTGCCCAGGGGGCGCCCTGCCCGCCCGCGTCCGCTCCCCAGCGACCCCAGATTTCTTCTAGCCTCGCGCCACTTCCTCTGGGGCCCTCCTCTGTCTGATTTGAAGATATTTATGCTTTTATTTTTTTTAAAAAACCCACAAAACTTTTACTTTACAAGAAAAGAAAGGGAGCGATGCGGGCTGTCCCGCTGCTTGGGCAGCTGTAACCCTCCTGCGCGCCCGCTGTGCGGCGGGCCTCTCGCTGGGGGCGTTTGGTTCAGCACTTTGGAGGGGTCCGGGGGCCTGCACCCCCTGGGAGGGTGTCGAGCTCGCAGGAGGCGGCCAGGGTGGCTCCCCGCTCCCTGCTGGGCCCTCGGAGCTGGGTGGGACGGGCCGCCATTGGGGCAGAAGTTCACCAGCGACTCCCTAGAAGGAGGAAGTGGAGGGGACCCTGGCGCGTGGTGATGTGGTTCCCTGAGCACAGCCTCGCGCTAGTTCTGGACTTTGGGAACCCCGAGAAGTGTGGGCTCACGTTGGGGCTCCCCCCTTCCAGACCGGGGGGCCTTTGGCTCAGTCCCTTTATCCTGTTCAATGAGTTGGTGACTGAGGGGCCGGTGCTTTCCCCGCCCAGAGTCATGGCTGCATTCGCATCGGCCACTGGTAGTTCTCTCCCGGTCAGGGCGCCCGCAGGAGGTGCTGAGCTGGGCTGGGAGCACCTGCAGGGCTAAAGTGCCTGAGATGGAGGGGGAGGGGGAGAGGAACATTAAAACCCAAATGCAGCAGGCTAATGTTTTACAAATTCTCTTTGTATTGATTTCTGAGAGAAAGGGAGAGAGAGAGGGAGAGAGATGGAAACATCAGTGATGACCGAGAATCATGAGAGAATCGGCTGCCTCCTGCACGCCCCACACTGGGGATGGCGGTGCCACCTGGGCCTGTGCCCTGACTGGGAATCAAACTATGACCTCCTGGTTTATGGGTTGATGCTCAACCACCGAGCCACACCAGCTGGGCCAGGTTAATGTTTAAGGGGATGCTTTCTTGTGGCCTGAGAATGATGTTCTAAATGTCCACATGGCCCTTGGCAGAAAAAAGTCTCCCCCCCCCCACCCTCCCCCTCCGCCTTAGGACAATCCTAGGAGGTAGGCACTGTTACTGTGTCCGTTTTGCAGATGGCCAGATGGGGAAACTGAGGTCAGGGTGGTGAAGTGACTGGCATTAGGCGAGGCCGAGTGGCAGGACCGGGACTTGAACCCAGGCCTCCTGCCCCGTGACCCTTCCCGGTTTCTCCAATCTGGGACGCTTCTAGAATGTGGCTGAGTTGACTTATTTTGATTTCCTGCTGAGCGGAGCGCGGATGCGCAGGGCTCGGGCTGGCGGGAGACGGCGTGTTAACCTCCAGCAGAGGAACACGGGGCTGCATTTGGCTGCAGCTGTAGTGTCCGGGCGCCTGGGCTTCCTCATTCGAGCCAGAGCTGCGTGGCGGTTTGCGAAGTTTGCGGGTGTTTAAAGAGACACCCTGGTTTTCTAATCGGGGACGCGTCTCAAGTAAACCCGTGACCTGCTGGTTGGGTGCGGGGGCCGCGCAGACCCACAGACACGGCTTGGACCCCCAGCTCTGCTGCTCACCAGCTCCGTGACCTTGGGCCTGTCGCTTGACCTCTCTGGGTGTCATTTGTGCCCAGGAGATAAAGTGGGGTCCTGCCTGGAGGAGGGGGCACGCGTTGGGTCTGGGCAGGTGGGTTGGCAGCGAAGGGAAGTTCCGGGACAAGGTTGGCAGCAAGGTTCCCAGGCAGCTGCACGGAGGACTGGATCTTGGGGAGCACGGGGCGGGGGGTGGGGGGGATCCAGCTGCACCCGTGTGGCGGGACATCTGAATGTGTTGGCACAGCGAAGCCGAGAGCTGGTGGTGCTTTTTTCACTTTATTCATGTTTTTATTTTTTATTTATTTATTTTTTTAAATATATTTTATTGATTTTTTACAGAGAGGAAGGGAGAGGGATAGAGAGTTAGAAACATCGATGAGAGAGAAACATCGATCAGCTGCCTCCTGCACATCTCCTACTGGGGATGTGCCCGCAACCCAGGTACATGCCCTTGGCCGGAATCCAACCTGGGACCTTTCAGTCCGCAGGCCGACGCTCTATCCACTGAGCCAAACCGGTTTCGGCGTGTTTTTATTTTTAAAGAGCCTGTGTACAGGTATATAGATCCACCCCGAGGATATTTTCCCATGGATTTTTAGGGAGAGTGGAAGAGAGAGGGAGAGACAGAGAGAAACATGGATGTGAGAGAAACACATTGACCGGTTGCCTCCTGCACAGCCCCGACCAGGGCCTGGGCTGGGGAGGAGCCTGCAACCGAGGTACATGGCCTTGACTGGAATCGAACCCTGGCCCTTGGGTCCGCAGGCCGACGCTCTATCCAGTGAGCCACACTGGCCAGGGCTGTTTTTATTTTTAAAGAGATCCCGCCCCGCGTCGGTTTTTGGTTTGTTTTGCACTGTGCACGTTGATCTGCACCTTCTTTTTCCATTAAAGTTTGGAGATCGGACCGTCTCAGTACCTGGAGCAAATTGTTTTAAGGCTACACCATCGTTTCACTCACCCCCAACGGTGGGTGCGTTATCAGTTTCCTGCCTTTGCCACTTAAGCAAGGCTACAGGAAAGGCCTTCATAGGTTTGTTGGGGGTTTTTTGGGGGTTTTTTTTGGTGTGTGCGTGTGTATGCACTTAGACATTTTCATCTGTAAGTTGTTAGAAATAGAATTGCTGCCCAAAGGGCCTGCTCTGTGCATTTTTACATTTGTAATTGAATTATAATCGGTGCCCTTTCCTGCAGGGTAAGCATGTGAATTGTCCTCCTCCCCTCCCCCACACCCCACCCCCCATGTGATAACCACTCTGCTGGCTTCTGACCACGTACCGTGGTTCCGCCTGCTTGTGTCCTCTGTACGCAGTCTCTTTGCTGGTGGTGTTTTCTTTCTAAACAATTCTCTTTTTTTTTTTACCTTCCCGTTTTTAAAAATATGTTTTTATTGACTTTAGAGAGAGAGGAAGGAAAAGGAAGAGAGAGAGAGAGAAACGTTGACGTGAGAGAGAAACATCGATCGGTTGCCTCTCGTACGCACCTTGACCTGGAATCCAACTGTGACCTCTTGGTTCATAGGTCGATGCTCAACCGCTGAGCCACGCCGGCCTGGCAGGCGGGCGTTTTAAATGCTAAGCCAGTTCCCGGGGAGGCATTGACCCTCCCACCTGAGCCACAGGGTCCCGTTGCCCGGAACAGCACAGCTGGGGACAGCCTAGGTGTCCGTCGGTAGGGCCTTGGTGAGCCTGCAGGTGTGCGTCACCGATTAAAAACCGTGAAGCAGCCTGGCCAGCGTGGGTCAGTGGTTGAGCATCATCCCATGAACCGGGAGGTCACTGGTTCCATTCCCTGTCGGGGCGCCCAGGTTGCAGGCTGGATCCCCAATGAGGGGTGTGCAGGAGGCAGCCCATCCACCTCCCACTGATGTCTCTGTCTCTCCGGTTAGCCCTCACGCCAAAGGGTCCTGGGTTCGATTCCTGTCAGGGGCACAGGCGTGGGTTACAGATTCCCTCCCCGCCCTGGCTGGTGTGTCTGCAGGAGCAACCAGTGGGTGTCTCTCTCTCTCTCTCTCTCTCTCTTTCTCTCTCTCTCTCTCCCCTTCCCTCCTTTCCACTCTCTCTAAAAATCAATGGGAAAATGTCCTCAGGTGAAGACTAACCACGACAAACTCATAAAAAAGGGACAGCAGGCCGGGGACAGCAGAGCCCTGGTGGCTCCCGCCTCCCGTGGGCCCCGCGGGGTGTGCAGGAGGCAGGTGGCACTCCATTTCGCTCAGTTCGTGGCCCACGACAGCCGGTCCTGGCTCGCCAGCCCCCTGGCCGCTGGTGGCCGTGGTGACCCCCGGCTCCGTTTCCCGCTGACGGCAAACGGTGAGCTCGCTGGGCCCGGACGGCGGTGGCCGAGGGCGGGTGGTAACGACCTTCTCTCGTGTCCGCAGCTGCTGACCAGGCTGACGGAGAAGTTCGTGCACGGCGTGGACGTGTTTCTGGAAGCGCTGTGGAAGGTGTGGTTAGACATCTTGGATGTCCTTGGCCTGGACGGTAGGTGTGGGGGGTGGGGGGTGCCCTCGAGGCGCTGTTCTGCCTGTTCTGTTCCGGTGGGTCTCCCGGTGTGACTGGTCCCCTCCGTGGGCGGGATGGGGCGCACCTCGCGGGGATGGGGGGTGGGGGGCAGCGAGGATGGGGATGAGCACCGGCTGTGATAGCAGCTTCCGCAGATGGTCCCTCAGAGCCGAGGTTCCCGCGCTGTTTAGGATAAGGTGCCCGAGAGGGGCCATGCCCACGTGTCTGCCCCGGGCCCGCTGCGCGGAGCAGGCGGGGGTTCTCTGGGATCTGCATCAAACTGCTCCCGCCCTGGGCCTTCCGGTCAAGGGCACGGACCTCGGTTGCAGGCTCCTCCCTGGCCCGGGCCCTCCATCGATGCTTCTCTCTGTTCCCTCTCTCTCCCTTCCACTCTCCCTAAAGGAAAGCATCCTCGGGTGAGGATGAAAACAAAACAAAAAGAACAGTCCAGGCTCGGGAGAAAGGAGGGACCCCTTTTTCCAGTCCCGCACCCCCAAGCGATGACCTGATTCCCCCCAACGCTGACCGGTGTCCCACATGTTAGCTCAGTTCTGACACCACCTGTCTGGAGCAGCCTCGATCCCACATGTCAATGGCTCAGTCCCACGAGA
>NW_005878329.1:0-2985 GCF_000147115.1 Myotis lucifugus | reverse complement strand
TGAGGGCCTCCCTTCCGGTCTCGGCCTCCACACCTTCCGGGGGTCCCCGTAGGTGTCTCCTGCAGGAGCGATCGCCCAGCCCTTTGCCTGCTCGGTCTTTTCCATCTTTGGGTCCCTGGTGTGTGACACCTCCTCCAGGGAGTCCATCCTGATTGCCCCATGTAAAGGGACGTCGTCTTCTCACACCACCCCTTCTTTCTCTTTATGGCATTTGTCTGCTGTAACCTCCCGTGCATGTGTGTGTGTGTGGGGGGGGGGTTACCCGGGGGTTACCCCTCTGGAATCTCAGCTTCCGTGAGGGGGGTCTAGCCCATCTCCTCCAGGCCGTACACCCGCCCCCAACTCCGCCCCAGCACTAAGGGGCCCAGTACTAATAAGTGTTGGAGCCCGGCCCGCCTGGCTCAGTGGATGAGGGTCGACCTATGAACCAGGAGGTCACGGTTAGATTCTCGGTCAGGGCACAGGCCTGGGTTGCGGGCTCCATCCCCAGTGTGGGGCATGCAAGAGACAGCCGATCCATGATTCTCTCTCATCACTGATGTTTCTATCTCTTTCCCTTCTCTCTCTCCCTTCATCTGTCTCCAAAAAAAGAAAAAAAATAACAATAATAAAACATATTTCAAAAAATATAAAAATAGAGCTGCCATCGGACCCAGCAATCCCACTTCTGGGAAAATAGCTCATGGAAATGAAAACACTTCGTATAAGAGACACCTGCTCCCCCATGTCCATAGCAGGATTCTCTTCAGTAGCCGAGACAGGGAAACAGCCTAGGTGCTCATCACTGGTGAACGGATGAGCAGGTGCGGCACTCGTGCAACGGAGTGTTATCCGGCCGCAGAAGCGAAGGCAGTTCTGCCGTTGTTGACAAAATGGATGGGCCCTGAGGGGATGATGCTGAGATGAGCCCGACAGGGAAAGACAAATGCGCTGTGGTCACCCTGGTACATGGCCTCTCACAGCAACCCACGCCCGTGGGAAAGGAGATCAGATGGGCGGTGACCGGAGGCAGGTGGGGAGAAGGGGCGTTGGATGGAGGTGGTCAAAAGGTGCCCGTTCCAGCTCTAGATAAACACGTGCGAGGGACGTCATGTTCGACATGATGGCTGTCGCGAACACTGCTGGCGGAGACATGGGGGAGTTGTTAAGAGAGTGCTAGCCCGGCCAGCGTGGCTCCGTGGTTGAGCGACGACTTACGAACCAGGAATATAGAAATTTTTTGATATTTGCAACCATAGTAAAACAAAGACTTATATTTTTGATATTTATTTTATATATTTAAATGCCATTTAACAAAGAAAAATCAACCCAAAAAATGAGTTCGCGTGTCACCTCTGACACGTGTGTCATAGGTTTGCCATCACTGGTGTATGAGGTGCACTGACCACCAGGGTGCAGATGCTCAACACAGGAGCTGCCCCCTGGTGGTCAGTGTGCTTCCACAGGGGGAGTGCCGCTCAGCCAGAAGCCGGCTCATGGCTGGACAGCGCAGTGGCGGTGGCGGGAGCCTCTCCCACCCCCTCCAGCAGTGCCAAGGATGTCTGACTGACCATAGGGAGTGGGCCTAAGCCGTCAGTCAGACATCCCCTGAGGGGTCCCAGACTGCGAGAGGGCTCAGGCCGGGCTGAGGGACCCCACCTTCCCCCAGTGCATGAATTTTCGTGCACCGGGCCTCTAGTATATTAGAGAGACACCTAGATCCTAAGAGTTCTCAGGAGAAGCACAAAATTTATTTCCTTGTTTGTATCCATCTGAGATGATGGACGTGAACGAAACTTACTGTGGTGCTCATGTCACCGTATATGTAGGTCATGATGATGTGCACCTTCAAGTTTTTTTTTAAAAATATATTTTATTGATTTTTTACAGAGAGGAAGGGAGAGGGATAGAGAGTTAGAAACATCAATGAGAGAGAAACATCCATCAGCTGCCTCCTACACACCCCCTACTGGGGATGTGCCCGCAACCCAGGTACATGCCCTTGTCCGGAATCGAACCTGGGACCTTTGAGTCTGTAGGCTGACGCTCTATCCACTGAGCCACACCGGTCAGGGCTGCACCTTCAGTTTATAGTGTCGATGCCATTCCTGTCTCAGGAAGACTAGAGGCGGGAGGAGCACGCTGAAGTATGACGTGTGCACGTTTCAAATGTTTCGGTAAAAACCGGTCTGTGGCTGGAGCGAGGGAGCAGGGTCCGGCCGAGTGCGGGCGCTCGTGAGCGGGTGTCAGTAGACGCGTTTCCCTCACCGCTCTCTTCGCTTTTCTGGTTTGAAAACGTCCCCAAGTCCGGCACACAGAGGATGAGCGGCCACGTTTCCTCCACGCGCACGAGGGGCCTCCGTGTGGGGGTGCCGGTCACGGGTAGGCTTGGCTGTGGGTCAGGGGCCCCCGCAGAGCAGCAGCCTGAACGAGCCGGAAGCTTATTTCTCTTGTGGGAAAGGTCACAGGTAGGTGGGGAGGCAGGTAGGTGGGGAGGCAGCGCCGGGTCCTCGGGACCCAGGCCCCTTCCGTCTTTTTGCTCCCCAGTCGGTGACTTTTCTCCCTTCGTGGCCCAAGACACCTGGTCCCAGTCCTACTATCGCATCCAATTCCCAGCAGGCAGAAGAACCAGAGGTAAAGGGCACGTTGCTGGTACTTTTAGGAGAAACACACACACACACACACACACCCTTTGGTCGTGTAGCTCTCAGGGGGAGCCTGGGAAATACCTTCGCCCTGGGCAGCCGTGTGTCCAGCCTGCAGCCGGGCATGTGTCGCTGCGAGAGACGAGAAGGGCCCTGGCCGGTGTGCCTCAGTGGATAGAGCGTCGGCCTGCGGACCCAAGGGTCCCGGGTTCGATTCCGGTCAAGGGCGCGTACCTGGGTTGCAGGCTCCTCCCCGGCTCAGGCCCTGATCGGGGCACATGCAGGAGGCACCCCATTGAATGTGCTTCTTCTCACATTCCCCGTTTCTCTCTGTCTCTCCCTTCTCTCTCCCACTCTCTCT
>NW_005878328.1:0-7799 GCF_000147115.1 Myotis lucifugus | reverse complement strand
TAGAAATTAAAAATACACTAATTGAAATGAGGAATAATTTGCAGGGAATCAACAGTAGAGTAGAGGACACTGAGAATCAAGTCAGCGATTTGGAATATGAGGAAGCAAAAAACACCCAATCAGAACAGCCCAAAAGAATAAAATAATAGGAAGACAGTGTAAGGAGCCTTTGGGACAACTTTCAAGCATGCCAACATTTGCATCATGGGGACACCAGAAGGAGAAGAGAGGGAGCAAGAAATTGAAAACCTACTTGAAAAAATAATGACAGAAAACTTACCTTTCCTGGTGAAAAAAATAGACTTACAAGTCCAGGAAGGACAGAGAGTCCTGAACAAGGTGAACCCAAAGAGGCCCACACCAAGACACATTATAATTAAAATGTCAAAGGTTAAAGACAAAGAGAGAATCTTAAAAGCAGCAAGAGAAAAGCAATTAGTTTCCTACAAGGGAGCGCCCATATGACTGTGAACTTATTTCTCAACAGAAACTTTGCAGGCACAAGGGAGTGGCAAGAAATATTCAAAGTGATGGAAAGCAAGTGGTGACAAGGGAGGCTGAGCCACTGGGCCCTACAGGACACCAAGATTACTCTACCTAACAAAGCTATCATTTATAATTGAAGGTCAGATAAAGAGCTTCACAGACAAGAAAAAGCTAAAGAAGCAGCCACAATGCAGACACAAGGAGTTCATGACCACCAAACCAATATTACATGAAATGTTAAAGGGTCTTCTTTAAGAAGAAAAAAGATAAAAAAATATGAACAATAAAATGGCAATAAATACATATCTATCAACAATTGAATCTAAAAAATCAAAGTATATGAACAAGGAATCTAATGAACAAAATAAACTGATGAATAAAGTAGAACCAGAGGCATGGAAACATGGAACAGATTGACAAATCTCAGAGGGAAGGGGGGTGGTGGGGAACAGGAAGAGATTAACCAAATAGCTTATATGCATATATGCATTACCTATGGACACAGATAATTGGGTGGTGAAGGCCTGGGGTAGGGCGGGATTCAAGTGGAGGGACTAAAAGGAGGGGGACATCTATAATACTCTCAACAATGAAGATTTTAAAAAAAATTCTGCCTCAGCAAAGTAGCTATGGCTACAAGTTTTGAATCTCTTATACCATGACAGGTAAAACTATAAACATTCTGTGGCAACACAAACTCTGGACTAGGGACAGGATAATTGGTGTTTGCTCTAGCTTTGGTATAAATAGCTCCATGACTTTGGGCATGTCATTTAATCTTTCTGGGTCTCAGTTTTCTCATCTGTGAAATGGATATTTGATTAGAACTTTAAGGATCCTGCAGCTCTGGAAGTCTGTGTTTTCCAATGTGGCCATTACAGTATTCTCCTTTCACCCTAAGGTCTAAGGCTGGAGTCAGAGCATTGTGGGTTCCAGACTGTGGCCTTGAGTACATTGGAGTGATTTTCTCCTTTGAGTCTGATCCACACCAGGAGTTGCATTGACAGAACCAATATTTTATACACTGGATCCCTGGCTCTTGGAGAAAGTTCACTTCCTATAATGACTGTGCAGTCTCAGACCTGCTGCTTGCCTGGGTCTTTTCTCACTCCTTTGGAATTGCCCCATTACTACTCACTTCCCCACCCTCTCCTTCTTTGCCCACATATGTCCTTGCCATAAGACTTTCCTCTTCCTAAGAATAGTTCCAGTAAACTGCTACATCTGGTTCTCAGTTAGGCACCTACCCCTTTCAGTTCTTTCCACTGGGGGAAAAAAAAAGAATTACTGTTTCCTTAAATGTCAAGAGGCACCTTGTCGGAAGCAGGTTATGTGGGCTGATGACCGCTATATTTGAGGGCAGCTTCAACAACCCCAGATATAGCTCATCACTAATAAGCTCTGTCATGGGAGGGCCAGACACTGCTCTGCTTCCTACCGTTACACTCTAGGACAGGGGTGGGCAACCTTTTTGTGAGTGCGTGCCAAAACTAGCAAAATCTCTGACTCAAAACTCTTCTGTGTGCCAACCCTAATTTTTTGAGAACATGTTACGCCTACTTGATATCTCTTAAGGTGTACGTATGTGAAGAACCTTGAAGAAATAATAAAATTCATTCGAGTGACAAAAACACAGTATATGATGATGAAAATACATTTATTTTTAAATGTATACATGTTATGTAAAATTATTTATTTATCTAAGATGCACCTACACTGAATTTATCAGAAAAAAAAAGTCAATATTAAGGAAAAAATTGTAAATGGAAGATTATAAGAGAGGGTTTCGCTTGCCAGCAAAAGTTACTGGCGTGCCATGTGTGCCACACGTACCAGGGGTTGCCCACCCCTGCTCTAGGAAATGTTTAAAATGGTATTTCTGTGCTTTGTCGTCTCTTTGTGACTTGGAGGAAACCACTTAAGTGGTGGTATTGGGGATGAGAAAGAAAGACTTGGCTACTAATATTTATGAGTATTAAATGCTTTATAAGAATCAACTCCTTGAAGCTTGACATAACTTTCTTATATATTAACAAGTAGAGTACAGTTTATTTCTGTAAAAGAAGTCTTTCCTTAATAGATTAGTAGCACACACATAGAGTCAGAGCAACCTTTACTTCAAGGTCAAATTGCCTATGTGATGGAGTAACAAATTAAAATATACTCTTCATGGATGTTCAATGAAAATGTAGCATCTTTGATTTCTATAGTGATCTTACCTTCCTGAGTGTACATCCTGATGGGTAGTATGGGGAGGGGAAAAAAGCAAACAATATAATAGGTCAATTAAATATATCTCATTTTCTACAGTATAAACAGTTTCTTTGACTTGATCTTTCTTTTTAATCTTTCATTAACTACTAATTAAATAGTTAATTAACTCAAAGTCTAGTATTTGATCAGACTGGTTTATTTCTTTCCTTTCTCAGGGTATAAGAGAAAAACTGATACTATTGAGTTATTGTGGAACTTGGATTGAGGGTATAGAAAGAATCCTGTTTCATGTCTGTCCTGGTGCTGGTCTCTGCAGCTGGGCTACTACTCTCATCTGAGCATATACACATGGTTGGTTTCTGTTAAGTGGTGGTTGATTGTATCTAGTCTGTGGCATCTACTGTTGAAGTCTGTGGTTGAGGGACTCATGGACTATTGTCTTAGCTTTGTCAGGGTTCTGTGGCAATCCTTTTGTTGAACCTACTTCAGGGTTTCCAATATGATTCCCCCAAACACAAACAGGCACACATGTGTGCGCACACGTGCACGCGCGCATACACACACACACACACACACACACACACACACACACACTTCAAGAACTGACCATGATTCCTTTTGGGGTCTTGGCTTAGGAAGTCTACTCTGTAGTCCTTTTCTCCACCAAGCTGATCCTCTCCTGCCAGGTTCTCTGGTAGGACTTTCAGCTGCCTCTGCAACCTCCCATTAGAGCCATGCAGGAGTTTGGGGCCCATAATCCACATTCTAGGAGCCAGGACCAGGTCTCAGATTGACCTGTCCAGCACCATCCTTCACTACAGTTGTTCTGCTGTCCTACCAGCTTGAGTTTTCTGGGCCACCCTGAACAGTAGTCTTCTACCAGGTCTCCAAATGGGAATCAGGAAAACATTTCTGATTTTGGCCTTCTCCTCACCCCATCTCTTCTCCATCCTCAGAGACCTAAGTCCCTCAAAAGGGGTGGTCAGGGCACATATACTTGACTCTCTGCTTTCTTTTCTTTCACTTTCTTTCACCCCACACCTATGCCAGAAGGGGAAGGTTTTCCTTCCATAAGGAATTCAGGGACTTCCCTTGTATCATATCCTGAGTTCCCTGTGCTTCTACTTTATCAAAATCTTAGTGTCCAACTCCAAAGGCTGTGTGTTTTGATTTAGGTGCCTCAGAACTAGAACTTTGGAATTAATAAAGATTAAATGACATTGATCTAATATTCCCAAAGTATTAACTGTTATACCCATTATTCTCTATACAGTGTCCATCTTGCATGGAGAATTGGCCATCTCCTCTCTCCTCTATTCAACTCATTATACCTGTTCCCAGGAACAGGTGGGGGCTTCTGTTTCAACTCCATGAAATTCTAACGAGGGAATCATCAGAGATCTTCTCCCCATTGGTTTCTGTGGTCTCTGTGCTCCATATACATCTCAACCCTGATCTACATTCAGCTTCTTCTTCTTGGCCTTTGGCCTGGATTGTTGGTCATTCTGTTCCATTCCATTCTTCATGGTTGCAGCTGACTGGCCCAATGTAGTGAATCCATGTGGGTAGAGGAGGAAATGAAGAATGCATGCCAGGTCTGACTACAGGACCAAGCTGCTACATGAGAATCAGATTGTGATCACTAAGCTTAAGGCATGTGAGATATTTTTGCTAAAACATCCTCTTTGACTCTTTATTTTTTGAAATATATTTTTATTGATTTCAGAGAGGAAGGCAGAGGGAGAGAGAGAATTAAACACCAATGATGAGAGAGAATCCTTGATCAGCTGCCTCCTGCATGCCCCCTACTGTGCATCTAGCCCGCAACCCCAGCATGTGCCCTTGACCAGAATTGAACCTGGGACCCTTCAGTCCGCAGGCTGATGCTCTATTCCAGTGGTTCTCAACCTTCCTAATGCCGCGACCCTTTAATACAGTTCCTCATGTTGTGATGACCCCCAACCATAAAATTATTTTCGTTGCTACTTCATAACTGTAATTTTGCTACTGTTATGAATCATAATGTAAATATCTGATATGCAGGATGTGTTTTAATTGTTCGCGACCCACAGGTTGAGACTGAGCCAAATCAACTAAGGCGATTCTTTTTAAAAGGCCCTAGCTTGGTGTGAGCTTGGCCCCAAAGGGAGATCTGGATATGTGTCATGTCCTATAGAGTGAGAAGAGGAAAACATTATTCAGGATAACTTTGTAAGGTAGGCACAGACTTGGCTAGAACTAGACAATTGATAAAGAGCCAACTGAGATGAAAATCAAGGTATGTCTTATGTGGAGGTCTTTTCGTATTCTGACATTTCTGACATTCTCTACACAGAGGTTAGCAGAAGGGGAAGCAGTATCTTTATGCTTCAGGATCTTTTTCCTGCCTCAATTAAGCAAAATGATGTTTCTTAATACACCAGAAAAGCAGAGTAAAAGAATTCTGGCTGGGTATTTCCTGCTACTCTTAGATACAATTGGCTTCTTAGCCTTAGACAAGGAATCTGACATGCTTTTTTCTCTAGTCTTCAGGCTCATCTCCAGGCCTACATATTTGCCCTAACACTATGGATCTGTGGTAGGCTAAATAATATCCTACCCTTGTAAGTCCATACCCTAATCCCTGGAATCTGTGTCATACCTTGCATGACAAAAGGGACTTTGCTGATGTAATCATGTTAAGGATTTCTAGATGGGGAGATTCTTCAATGATCCAGGTGAGTCCAATATAGTCATTTAGATCCTTATTAGTGGGGAGGGGCAGGAAATCAGAGTCAGGAAAAGGAAATGTGATGACAAAAGCAAGAGTTTATAGTGATGTGAGGAAGGGGCCATAAGTCAAGGAATGCTGGTGGCACTAAAAGCTAAAAAGGGAAATAAAAGGTTTCTCCTATGAAGCTTCCAGAAGGAAAAAAACCTGCCAGCACTTTGACCTTAGCTCAGTAGAATTGATTTTGGACTTCCGACCTTCGGCACTTCATGAGAATAAATGTATATTGTTTTCAGCCACTAAATCTGTGGTAATCTGTTACAGCAATAAAATACTAATGCAGTTGGGCATTCATGAAGGTAGCCCGTATTGGCTCACATGTTTATCTTGCAGTGATTCCATGTTTCTTACTATTCTGTGTTGAGCCAAGTTCTTTTCATGGTAACCACTTGCAATTTGTTAGAAGACATACCCAATGACATTTTCATTATTTGTTTTCTGAAGTTCAATATTAAATATGTGATACCTTTTGAACTATTGTTGTATTTTAGTTTGTGAAGCAACATACTTATTAAACATGAGCTTGAGGCTACACCTTCCACCTCAGCCAGGTGGTGTAACACATTGAGCATCATACCTGACACTTCCAAGATGCTGAACAACTGTTAAATGAAACAAGCAAGCAAGAAAAGCAAGACTAAATGAGAAATCCATTTATAACCATCAGGTTGGCAAAAATGAAAATGTCAGATAATACAAAGTGCTGGTGAGTTTGTAGAGAAAGAGAAATGAACCCTCCTGTACTCGAGTGGAGGTATAAATTAGTGCACTCAATGTGGCGACAACTTAGTAATATTAGTGAAATTGTATCAGTTTCATATTCTATGTCTTTGCAGTTTCAATCCTAAGCATATGCCCCACAGATACTCTTCTGGAGCTAACAGGAATAAGTTCTCAGCAGCGTAGTTTGAACCAGCAAAGAGTTGAAAATAACTTGAATGCCCAATAGTACAGAAATAAATACGATACATATATGTGAATGATAAAATGCCATGCAGGGGGCTGAACTAGATTTAAGTATGTCTATATTAATCTCAAATGTAATTATGAGCAAAAAAAACCAAGAAAAAATGTAGCATAGTGCCAGGTGAGTACTTGAATATAATATTAACATATTAGTAAATATAAGAATATGAAAAGAGGAATAATTCATGATTGATGATGTTATTGTGCTACAAATTGATTTTGGTCAAATTAGTTTTTTGCCCCACTTCCTGAGACTTAAGTTTTTCACTTTCTCCCCTGAGAATGAGAAAGAATATAATAGGTCATAGCTAACTAGAATCAAATAATGATTGATCCTTCCCTTTATCCAGTCTCTCTTTGAGTTCTATGGTATCACCAGTTTGTGTCAGAAATTCTTGTCACCACTGTTAACAAATTTCAGTGATTACTTTTCACCATCTTCGATGATTTCTCATAATAAAGACTGAGCAATGTGGGGATGAGGGCAACATTTCCAACCTTCTTGAAGTCACATAATTAGTTTCTTTAATGAAGTAATACTGCAGAACCTTGTTCCTGATTTTTCTTTCCATTTTCTGCATTTTCAGTGACTTCACCACTTACATTATAACTAGAGGCCCAGTGCATGGATTCGTGCACCAGTGGGGTCCCTCAGCCTGGCCTGCACCCTCTCGCAATCCAGGACCCTCGGGGGATGTTGGACTGCTGGTTTCGGCCCGATCCCCACAGGCCAGGTTGAGGGATCCCACCGGTGCACAGGGCCTCTAGTATGCATGTAAGATCTTTGGTTAATCTCTTCCCGCCCTCCCCTCTCCCCCCTTTCCTCTGAGATTCATTAGTCTGTTCCATATTTTTATGCTTGAGTGTTGAGTGTCTGCCCCCTGGTAGTCAGTGCTCATCATAGCTACCAGTCGAATGGTCAAATGGTCGAACCGTCGGCTGGTCACTTAGGCTTTTATATATATAGATATACTAACCATACTTCCTATCTTTAACTATTTCCACCCTGTTTCTTCCCCCCATTACCATTTATCCCCTCTATGCCCTCTTCTACCTCCCCACTCCACCCCTTTTTTGACTAGTAGCCAAGAGATGCTTAAGCTTCATGAATGAGTGTCAACCCTCCTGTAAAATATCACCTACTAAATCTTTTAAATAATTGTACCCTTGTTTGTGTGGAATGACTGCCTACTTATTCTAATTTCACTCATTCTACTGGCTTCCTTTCTGACCAGACACATACCAACCTTTTCCAATGTCTGGCTAAACTTTAAGTGAGTTCCTACAGATGCTTAATAATAATGATTGTTCTTTTTCTGGTGAAATTGCCATAGCATCTCTTCCAACCAACCTTCTTCTGTTT
>NW_005878327.1:0-7799 GCF_000147115.1 Myotis lucifugus | reverse complement strand
TCCTTTGTAGTTACTCTAGACAAAGATGAAGATCGGGTGGGAACATCATTTGTTCCTAGTATGGTCCCAAACATTTGGCAGAGAGGATGGTGAAGTGTGTTGAATATATGTCCACCTGGAATGTGACCTTATTTGGAAAAAGGATCTTTGCAGATGTAATTAGTTAAGGAACCTCAAGATGAGATCATCTTGGGTTGTCGGGGTGGTTGCTAAATCCAGTGACAAGTGTACTTATGAGACAAAGGGAGGTTGGAGGCACAGAGAGGAGAAGGCTGTGTGAAGATGGAGGCAGAGAGTGGAACTAGGGAGCCACAAGCCGAGGATGCCTGGAGTCCCCAGGAGCTGGAGGAGGAAAAGAGGTCTTCTCCTCTGGAGCCTTCAGAGGGACCAGGCTCTGCTGACACCTGGGTTCCAGACTTCTGGCCTTCAGACTATAAGAAAACAAACTCCTGGTGTTTTAAGCCATCTGGTTTGCGGTGGTTTGTTACAGCAGCCACAGGAAACTAATACAGTGGGAACCAACCAGACACGAACACCCACAATCCTTAAAGGGAGCATCTCCCCCGCTGTTGCCTGAATAGGACAGTGAGGGCCACAGGGAGAGCCGACATGCCTCTGACCAGCACCAGCAAGCCTTGCCGGGTCACAGTGATATGTGGCAGCCTGTGTGGCAGTTTCTCTTTGCCAGCCTCACTGGTGGCAAGTGGAGAGCCAGACACTGGCTCTTCATCATGGAAATAAGATCGGAGCTTTCTCTGTGGAAAACTGAGGGCAGAGGTTGGGGCTCCCTTTGAGCACCTGTGTAAAGTGTCCAACTCCTCCCAGGACCCTCTAGGACCCTTAAAATGTGCATTCCTGACAAGTTCCCAGGCGAGGCTGTTACTTACTGCTGGGTCAGGAAACACTCTGAGGCCGCTGCCCAATAGCAGTGCTTCTCAAACATTAATAAGCACACAAATCACTTGGAAATTTGGATGCTGACAACCCTTTGTAGTATCTCCCCTGACTGTTCAAGCCTCCATCTCAAGCCACAGCTGGTCGAACCAGGGGTAGGAGTCAAGGGCCCATGGGCTCAACAGCCAAGGATAGGACCCCGAGCAAACAGAGTAAATCTAAGCCAAACAGATCCTCTCTCTTGAGATTCTGAGTGGTATCTGCACAGAGACCATTGCCCAGTGGTGGTGATCTTGGGCAGAGAGGCCATGATTTAGAGTTGGTGCCAGGAGCAAAATGAGTGTGCAGAGAGGCAGCTGGCTCAGGGAGGGGAAGGAAGGAAGTAGAAGCAGAGACAATGTAGGCTGGAGAGGCAGAGAGGATGGCTTTGCTTTCTGACAACTTTCTAATTCCCAATTCCCATGAGCCCCAACTGGGCTGTTTGCCATTGTGTTCTGAGAAATCCCATCTCTTTCCAATAAGCTCCTCTTTGTGCTTGAGCTACTTTGAGCAGGTTCTTGTTCTTTGAAGCCAAAAGGGCCTTATTAATACAACTGTGCCCTCTTCCACCCTCTAGGTCAGTGGTTCTCAACCTTCCTAATGCCGTGACCCTTTAATACCTCATGTGTGGTGACCCCCAACCATAAAATTATTTTTGTTGCTACCTCATAACTGTAATTTTGCTACTGTTATGAATCGTAATGTAATTATATATGTGTTTTCCGATGTTCTTAGGTGGCCCCTGTGAAAGGGTCATTCGACCCCCAAAAGAGTCACGACCCACAGGTTGAGAACCGCTGCTCTAGGTACTGTGAGACCCTCTGAGTCAGGAACCACGTCCTGTTTACAGTTCATCTCCAGGACCTTGGACAGGGCCCTGCGATGGGGCTGGAGCGTGAGGACTGAATCCGGGTGGGTACACTGTGCTTAGGAATTAGGGCAGTGATGGTGAACCTTTTGAGCTCAGCATGTCAGCATTTTGAAAAACCTTAACTTAACTCTGGTGCCGTGTCACATATAGAAATTTTTTGATATTTGCAACCATAGTAAAACAAAGATTTATATATATATTTTTTTAATTAAATCTTTATTGTTCTGATTACATTTGTTCCTCTTTTTTTCCCATAACTCCCCTTCTCCCAGTTCCCGCCCCACCCTCCGCCGTCACTCCCCACCCACTGTCCTCATCCATAGGTGCACGATTTTTGTCCATTCTCTTCCCGCATCTCCCATTCCCTTTTCCCCCCCCAAGAATAGTCCATTCCCCTTCTATGTCCCTGATTCATTGTAATCACCAGTTCATTCTGTACATCAGATTATTTATTCACTTGATTCTTAGATTCACTTGTTGATAGATGCATGTTTGTTGTTCACAATTTGTATCTTTACCTTTTTCTTCTTCCTCTTCTTAAAGGAAACCTTTCAGCATTTCGTATAATACTGGTTTAGTGGTGATGAAGTCCTTTAGCTTTTCCTTATCTGTGAAGCTCTTTATCTGACCTTCAATTCTGAATGATAGCTTTGCTGGATAAAGTAATCTTGGTTGTAGGTTCTTGGTATTCAGTACTTTGAATATTTCTTGCCATTCCCTTCTGGCCTGCAAAGTTTCTGTTGAGAAATCAGCTGACAATCGTATGGGTATTCCCTTGTAGGTAATTGAGTCTCTTTCTCTTGCTGCTTTTAAGATTCTCTCTTTGTCTTTTGCTCTTGGCATTTTAATGATGATGTGTCTTGGTGTGGTCCTCTTTGGATTCCTTTTGTTTGGGGTTCTCTTCGCTTCTTGGACCTGTAAGTCCATTTCTTTCACCAGGTGGGGGAAGTTTTCTGCCATTATTTCTTCAAATAGGTTTTCAATATCTTGCTGTCTCTCATCTTCTGGCACCCCTATTATTCTGATATTAGTCCGCTTGAAGCTGTCCCAGAGGCTCCTTACACTATCTTCACACTTTCGGATTCTTTTTTCATTTTGCTTTTCCAGTTGGGTGTTTTTTGTCGAATCTTTGGTTTGATTCTTGTGCTCCTCTGGTCTGCTATTGGGTATAATATTCTTTATTTCAGTCCGTGTATGCTTACTTTCTAATTTCTTTATCGTAGCATTGAGGGTCTCATTAGTTTTCGTGAGGCTCTGCTCAAGTTTATAGCAAGCCCTCAAAATTGCGATTCTTAGCTCCATATCCTCCATTTCTGTCATGTTTTTTTGTCTCCGCATCTTTTATGCTTTCTTGGTGCACCCCCTTGTGGTCTTTGTGCGCAGTCTTGTTCTAGCCAAGCCTTAATTGTTGTAGTTAACACTAGAGGGATTTGACCACCAGGCCGACTGGCTGTAGGAATCAGCTGTGTGGAAAACGTCTGTCTTCTGGGGAGGCGCTAATCCAGCCTTTGCCTGAGGCGGATCCGGCAAATGGCTCTGCGCAGGGCTTGGGCGGGGCGGGATCAACAGGGCGAGCGGAGGGAGCAGTTATGGCCGCTCTCAGTCCCGTTCCCAGAGGCTCTGCTTCTCAGAACCCCGGCAGCCGCTGCAAACCTCGGAGAGAAAGCTGCCCTCAGGTTCCAACTGATGCCGGATAATCCCGCTTCTCCCGTTTGAGTCTGGGTCTCTAGAGACTCGCTCGGATCTGGAGCCCAGAGTCTGAGACTCACTCCCTACCGAAAAAGACAACCGCGCCCTCAGCCACCAGCCCGCTTTCGCGCGCACCTCGGTACCTTTGTATTTTCCACACTGCGCCTCCTCTGAGCCTCAGTTTGCTGTTCTCTTTCCTTCTAGTTGTAGAGTCTCTCTTCAGCCAGCCTTCCTGTGGTTCTGGGTGATGTCCGTTCCGTCTTTTAGTTGTATTTTTTTTTTTTTTTTTTTTTATATATTTTATTGATTTTTTACAGAGAGGAAGGGAGAGAGATAGAGAGTTAGAAACATCGATGAGAGAGAAACATCGATCAGCTGCCTCCTGCACATCTCCCACTGGGGATGTGCCCGCAACCCAGGTACATGCCCTTGACCGGAATCGAACCTGAGACCCTTCAGTCCGCAGGCTGACGCTCTATCCACTGAGCCAAACCGGTTTCGGCTTTTAGTTGTATTTTTGAAATGGTTGTTTGCGGCAGCGGTCTCCGGTGTTTACCTACGCCGCCATCTTGGTCTCTCCTCAAGATTTATATTTTTGATATTTATTTTATATATTTAAATGCCATTTAACAAAGAAAAATCAACCAAAAAAATGAGTTTGCGTGTCACCTCTGACACGCCTGTCATAGGTTCACCATCACTGGATTAGGGGAAGGTGAAGGAAGCACCGTCCTGAGTGGAACAGAGGCGTGGCATGAGGATGAGCATGTGTGGAAGACTACACACTCAGAACTGGTCAGAGGTGGAGTTGGCTGGCAGGGGAGGCTAATCATGGGCAGCCTTAACTACCAGGCTGGGCAACAGGGGTTGGTTTGACAGGCAGTAGGGAGGCATCGAGGTCTTTCCCCTGGAGGAACAAGAGTAGTTGTGTTCTTTTCTTTAGTGAGGGATCTAATGGTCCAGGTGAGAGGGGGCATCTTGAGCTAAGTCTGTAAAGATAGGAAGGATGCAATGGACCCCAGAGATTTTTCTGGTGTAGAATTGACAGGAAATGGTAACTGGTTGGATATTGTGCTAAGTCCTGAAATGGAGACTATTCCATTAATAAACCACTGTGTGGAAATAAAATTTCAACCTCATTATTAATCAGAAACATGCAAATTGAAAGAGATGCTGCTTTTTATCTTATCAAATTGGCAAAGATGCTGGTGAGGGTGTGGTAAAATGGTTGCTTTCATATTTCACAGCATACACAGAGGATAAATGGACACAAACATGACTTGGAAAGTAATTTAGCAAAATAAATTACCACCTTTAAAGATTTTTCATATCCCTAGTTTCCAAGAAGTAAAATTATTAGATCTTACAGAAATCTTCTAAAACATGTAGTTTCCAGCCAAATACATTTTTCACAGTGCTGAAGGAAACAGACCAAACATATACTAAGACAGTATTAAATTTATGTAGTTCTATCTGCTTGGACTAATACTGACTCTGCCCAGCAGGAAGGAACACACGGGCAGGCTGGAGTTTCACTGTTTCGCTGTGTCTGTCTCATCTGCCCTGATGTGAGGTGTTTAATTCCCATTCATAGTGCTGGGCATGCAGGCAGTCTATACCAGGGATGTCTGTTAATCTGTGTTTTAGTTTCCTGTTTTAGCTTCTATATACAAATTACCACAAACTGCGTGGCTTAAAACAATAGACATTGATTCTCTCTGAGTTTATACGCCAGAAGTCTGGAATCAGCATCTCTGAGCTGAAATCAAGGGGCCAGCAGGTCAGTGCTCTTTCTGGAAGCTCTAGAGGAGAATCCATTCTCTGCCTCTTCCAGCTTTGGGTAGCTGCTGGCAGTCCTTGGCGTGTGGCCACTCCAATCTCTGCTCCCGTAATCACATTGCCTTCCCCACTTCCTTTCTGCCTCCCTCTTAAAGGACCCTTGTGATCACATTTAGAACTTACTAGAATAATACAGGATAATCTTCCCCATCCCAGGATCTTTCACTTCACGTCTTCACAGTCCTTTTCCGCCCCCTTCCATATGAGGTAACATTTGCAGGTTCCAGGGACTAGGGTGTGGCTATCTGTTAAGGGGACATTATTTAATTGACCAAAACTAGCTTCAAGGATTGAGCAAGGTGGGTCGAGACCAGATCCACCGCTGGCTCACACTGTCGTGGCTGCAGCCAATGGAGGGTGGCCCGGAAGAGAACAGGGGCTGTGATGGGCCAGCATTCTCAGGAAGGCTGCCTCTCTTGCCCGAGTTCAGTTCATTGTCTGGGTCAGAAGCTGCAGGCAGCGGTGAGACTTTGCATGGGATGGATTTCGAGAGGTGGAGGATTTTACCCAGAGAAGTCCTTTTCTCTCTGGACCCAGCAGCCTCTACTTTAAGATCAAATATGTGGTGGGAAATTGGGACCCCGTGAGACAATCCCATTAAAGGCAAGCGTTTGCATTCTGGAAAGGCTCCTGTTTATGAAGGATTCTCCGGTCAGTTTCCAGGCTCTTGGTTGCCTTGGCCTTGCCACTGGCCTGCTGTGTGACCACAGGCAGGCTGCTTTCCCTCTCTGTCCGCAGTTCTGCAAAATCCTGCACGGTCTCTGTTCTCAGTCCACCCTTCCCCCAAACTTCTCTGCCATTCAAGTCCTTAAGAAGCTGGGGGAAGCTGCTCAAAGGCATTTCTCAGAACAGCTCCTCAGGATTTTCGCAGCCACAGTTCTCCCAGTAGCAGCCTGTTTCCCTTTCCGGGGTCCCATCATCCTAGAAGTGCTCAGGAGTGAGCCGTGAAACCTGGACTCAGACCTACATGCCTGGAAGAGCCGGTAGGTCACAGGAAGCGTTACTTCTGAAAATAAATGAAGGCAGTGGCGAGACTTTGCCCTGGAAAGGAAACCAGTGGTGGGCAGGCTTTTGTTCACAAACAAAATGAAAAATGGCTGCTGTGTGTGGGAAGGGGCATCTGTGGGCCTACACAGCCAAGGACTCAGTGGATGGACGATATGGGAAACCCACCTCTGAGCAATGGGCCAAGTGCTGGGGATCTGCGAACCCTTCCTCCTGGTGGCCTGATTTTCTGGGATGGGATAAGGTCAGAGCATAGACTGTCTTCCACCACTAAGGGCATTCAGTGATGCCCTGTTAGGGCTACTGCATTTCATAAAATACCAAAATTCTCTCAGGACACCTCCACCTTCTCACAACCAGCTTCTAAAGGGTTAACCCTGAGGCCAGTAAGGCTTCAGAACTCTGCCAATTCGTGCACTGGTGGGGTCTTGCCGGGCTATGCCCGGTCCGGTGGGGGTCTGCACCCAATGGGGGGATGGGGGCTATAGGGGAGGGCCCACCCACTGGGGCAAGGGGTTGCTGCAGTTTGCTGGCCGGCCCCGCCCCCGATTGGGGTGGGGGCGCTGCTCTGGGGCAGGGCCAGTGCGGGGTGGGGGGAGGGTGTTCAGGTCAGTCTGCCATTTGGTCAATTTGCATATTACCCTTTTATTATATAGGATAGGATTTGGATATCACCCTCATTGTAATTATTCCAAAGTTCCCTAATGGAATGCTCCTGGGTGTGAGCTCGCCTGCTCTTATTGTACTGACCAGCAGGTGGCAGCACAGGAGCTCTCAAACTTCAGGATTCCAGGGGGGAAAAGGCACAAAACCTTCCTGTTTTAGTCAAACTGCAGAGGGACCCCTCTTCCCGACTCTGTGGTGGTGGTGAGCCACCAGGCACCCACCTATACACCACATCCCAGTGGGCATGGGAGGGGAAGACCAAGGGAAGAGGATGGATCCACCTCTGGGAGCTCAGCCCCAAGGAACTGGAAGCTGATTTGGGAAGGGTAACATTTGGCGGCTGTCACATTCTGGGCGTCACTTCATGAGATAACATGTATAACTAACTGTTGTTAGTGCTTGGCAAATGTTAGCTGTTTATGCACATACCTCACCTCATTTGATCTTTACCACAAGCCCACAGGGAGGTCTTAGCAGCTCATTTTACCGGCAAGGATATCGAGGCACAGTGGGGTGGCCTGAGTTGGAAAGTGTCAAGCGAGTAGCAACACAGGGCACTGAACCCAGGTCTCAGTGGCTCGGAGTCCAGCCGTGCCCCCTTGCCTAGCTGAGGAGATGCTTGATGCTGAATCACCAACTTTCCTTATCAAACATCACACACAACTACTCGGTGAGAATGGAGGGCTGTCCCTACTGAGGGGCACAGGCAAAGGAGTGGGTAGATGCAGAGTTTCCCGGGGAGACAAGTTTTGCAGCCCAGGCTGTGTGGAGGGGAGGGGGTTGTTGATAGGAGCTG
>NW_005878326.1:0-7799 GCF_000147115.1 Myotis lucifugus | reverse complement strand
CGTGGGGTTTCGGAGGGAAGGGTTTGAGGGTTTGAGGCGGGAATTGGGAGCCTATTGATAAGCGCCTGCAAGAAAACCTTAAACTGAAGGTTAAACCCCCTTTCGAGAAAATTAGGCTCCCGGTTCCCGGTTACCTTGGTTTTCGAGGGTCCACTTTCTTAACCCCCTTTGGTAAAATTAAATTCATTCTGCTTTTCAGAAAAGTCGACCGCCTTTCAGTCCGAAATAAAAACAACAAGCCCAGGTAGCCCTGTGCTGCCGCCTTTTTTCCAACAGGCTCACGCAGTTACAGCCAAAATCCTGACAATGAATGATGCACAGCAGAGCACAGTGTATGCCACCAAATTCTGCAACCACTCAGTGCAGTTCCCAAAATGCTGCCTGGTTTGGAAAATCACATACAAAAATTCAGAGAGAATATGAGAAGTTCAGAAAAGTAGCAAATGCTTTTCTTCCCCCCTCCCCCCAAATCCTTTTTATTGACTTTATTGGGGTGGCACTGGTTAACAAAGTTACACAGATTTCAAGTGCACAATTCTGTATCACATCATCTATACACTGTACTGTGTGTTCACCACCCCAAGCTTTTCTGCTGAATTTTCTTTACCCTGTCACAGCCAATGAAAGTAGATTAGGTTAAAATGCTTTCTGCATCATTTTTTATTAATAAGGAAACAATTTTCTTTGTCCTCCACTAAATGAATTAGCCTGCCTGGAGTGCTTGCGTGTCTTGGTTGGTCTTGCCAAGAGGAATCGTTTGGGGAATTCTTTCACTCACTAGACAAGTTTTACTGAATACTTACTACGCGCTAGGCATTATGTTAGGTGCTAGCGCAGTAATAAAGACAAAAGATCTTTTTGTCTTTATTACTGATCTTTGTTGGCCTGATTACAATCTTCCAGTGAACGTATTTTGAATTGCAAGATACGATCCATCTGAGGTACCATCCAAGGCATCTTACTCAGATCTCTGTATTTCCTGAGGACGAATCACTCAATTGAGCACTTTGAAATAAGAGCTGGTTGTCAAGAACGGGGATATATCTACATAGATAACTTTCTTTTTCAACTTTTAGGACCTAAAATTTATTTCAAGGAATTTATGGTGTAATGGGGAGAAGAAAAAGAGTATGAGCAGCATAAAATGATTTATATATAAATCAAAATAATACATAAAACATAGCTGTGGAGAACAAAAATAAACAAAATTTTAAAAAATTACTGGTTTGGATTATACTTTAAATTTTACTCCAAGAGAAATAGATTAAAATTTTAGCCTAGTAATGAATGTCAATTATGTTATATTAGAGGCCTGGTGCACAAAATTTGTGCACGGGTAGGGTCCCTAGGCCCGGCCGGGGATCAGGCCCGACCAGGGTCTTCAGGCTGGCGGGCGGGGGCTTTCCTTCATTCCACACTGTCCCCTGGTGGTCAGCACATGTCATAGCAAGCAATTGAACTCCTGGTCTCCCAGTTGAACTCCTGAGGGGACACTCTGCATATTAGCCATATATATATATATATATATATATATATATATATATATATATATATATAAAATAAAAGATAATTTCAGGAGTTAGGTACAAAAGAAAATCTTACTTTAGAGAGTTAGACTACCATGAACAGTGTCTTATAAATAGGGATAATAGTAATGACGACAGAGATGATGATGGAATAATAATAATTCGCCTGCCCAAGAGCAGTGAATAGAAAATGGCAGGACTGTCTTTGCACTCTCTGGGTGGTGTCATTCCACCCTGGACAATAGCTTCCTCCCCATCAGATGGCACCTCCAGCTCCACTTACGTCAAACAATTTGTGAGAAGAAATAACTCATGTAAAAGAAGGAAGAAAAATTAAACATCTTCTCAACCAGGAGGTTAAAAACCAAAGTAATGGATGAAGACATAACCTTCTCAGTGCAGTATTCGTCCAACATTTTTGAAAGAACCAACTTTTTTTATATTTCTAAATTGGTAATAAATAAGGGTGCATCATCTTTTCCCCTATTTCAATATTTGTAAAACCAGAAAATTCCCTGGGTTTTCACCTTTTCTGTTTCGACACAATCGGTGTGTTGTTAGTTTTGGTTTGCCGTGTGTTACGTTTGAAAGGCAATGCTAAGGGACTCATGTTTTGCAGCCTCTACCGTGTAGGACTTAAAGTGACTAAATCTGAGTCATGTTTGTGGTGCTAATTCCAGATGAAAATCTCATTAAAAATAGGAAGAACCTGGGTTCCCAAGAAAATATTATGCCACCAAGTTGTCTTCCTGACCCAAGGGTGTGTCCTGTTAAAAATTTTTCTTTGCTAACCTTGGGTTTTCCTTCCTTTCGTTTCCAGGCTAACCATGCACAGCAGAGGTTGGCTTCAGCGTGAGAACCGGCTATCTGGTTACATTAGCCAGATACTTCATAATGGTTGAGACAAAAAGGCCCCAATGTCTACTTAAAGTGTAGGGTTATGGTTGTTAGATTTATGTGTCATTATGAAGAAAATTCAGTATCAGGAAATCATCCATCCTATCCCAACTAATCTATGAATTCGAGATATTCAGAAGAGCAACGTCAAAGGGCCTGGCCTATAGGATATCAAGATTTATTACAAAGCTATAACAACCATAATTAATGAAATGTAATTACTGAAATTGTACAGTGTCAAACTGTATTGTTTGTAAAAAGACCAGAAATATTGAAAAAACAATATACTAAAACATGAACCAAATTCATAAAGATTGACAACTCAAAACTTCTGAGGACCAAGGGATACCCTGGAAACAGCATAGAAATATCTTTGGAGAGGAGATCATTGCAACAGCCATACATAACAGATTACTCTCTAGAATACATAAAAATGTCTACAAATCAATAAGAAAAGGACAACCTTAGAGGGGAAAAAAGGACCAAAAATATGAATAGGCAATTCACAGAAGAGTCAACTTGAATCGTCAATAAACACACGCTCAGACTTGCTAGTGATGAAGGGGGTGGAAATAAAATCATACTGAGACCCATTTCACACCAACCAGACGGGCATTTGTTCAAATTTAACAGTATGATTAGTTAATAAATTCACATGGTTTTAAAAATGAGTAATCTAAGTATCTAATAATGGGAATACTGAAGTATATTATGGTACATTCATTTGATAAAATGTTATATGATCATTTAACTGACTGATACACATCCTGTGTAGCAATACAGAAAATCCTTATAATAGGATAAAGAAAATAATCAAGATTCAAAATATGTAACCAGAAATGTTCTCAATTAACAGGAGATAAGATATAAATGGTCAGTCAGCACATACAAAGCAAGCATATGAAATTAAAATGAGAAATCACCTGTCTCACCATCAAGTTGTCCAAAGATTTTTAAGAAATAAACTCTTTACTGGTGAGGGTACCAAGAATCAAGCATTCTCATACACAACTCCTGGAAATTTATAGAAACTGGCACAACTTTTCTGCAGTTCTGTTGACAGTATGTCCAAAAACTTGTGAAATTCCACCAATAGGAAGCTTTCTTTAAAAAAGGATTTTCAATGTGGCAAAGGTATAGTTACCAGAATATTCTCATTATGTTATCCTATATAATAAAAGGATAATATGCAAATTGACCCTGATGGCAGAACGATGAGTCACTATGATGCGCACTGACCACCAAGGAACAGACGCTCAATGCAGTAGCTGCCCCCTAGTGGTCAGTGCACTCCCACAGGGGGAGCTCTGTTCAGCCACACGCAGGGCTGATGGCTGTGAGTGCAGCGGCGTTGGCGGGAGCCTCTCCTGCTTCCTCGGCAGCACTAAGCATGTCTGACTGATGCCTTAGGCGCCTTGGGGAACGGGCCTAAGCCATCAGTCGGATACTCCCTGAAGGCTCCCAGGCTGCCAAAGGGATGTCTGACTGCCAGTTTAGGCCTATTTCCCCAGGGAGCGGGCCTAAGCTGGCAGGTGGACATCCCCTGAGGGGTCCCAGACTGCGAGAGGGTGCAGGCCGGGCTGAGGGACCCCCCCAAGTGCATGATTTTTCATGCACCAAGCCTCTAGTAGTATATAATGTTTTAAACAATATAAAATATATTTACTGGCAGAAAAAATACATTATGCCATGTGAAGAAAGGCAGAACACACGTAGTATGATTCCATGTTTGTTATAGGTATTTGAATGGTTCCTTTCCGCTGCATTTTCCAATTTTTTTTTTTTTATTGCTTAAAGCATTACAAAGGGTATTACATATGTGTCCTTTTTTTCCCCCCCGCCCTTGACAATACCCCGGCTTCCCCTACCCCCCAGTGTCTTATGTCCATTGGTTATGCTCATATGCATGCATACAAGCCCTTCAGTTGATCTCTTAACCCCCTCCCTCCTGCCCCCCAACCCTCCCTGGCCTTCCCGCTGCAGTTTGACAATCTGTGTGAGGCAGCTCTGCCTCTGTATCTATTATTGTTCAAAAGTTTATAATGGTCTCTATTATCCATGAATGAGTGAGATCATGTGGTATTTTTCCTTCATTGACTGGCTTATTTCACTTAGCATAATGTTCTCCAGCTCCATCCATGCCGTTGCAAATGGTAAGAGTACCTTCTTTCTTACAGCAGCATAGTATTCCACCGTGTAGATGTACCACAGTTTTCTAATCCATTCATCTACTGATGGGCATTTAGGCTGTTTCCAGATCTTAGCTATGGTGAATTGTGCTGCTATGAACATATAGGTGCATATATCCTTTCTGATTGGTGTTTCTGGTTTCTTGGCATTTTCCAATTTTAAACAATGAAATACATTACTTATATAAAAAAGTTATTAAACTATACAAATGAGAAAAATATCTGAAGGAAAATGTTAAATCTTAACAGAAGAGTGTAAGGGCAATGGGGTGGTGGGTGTGTTTTCTCTTTCCTCTTTTTTCTGTAAATTCTCTGCAATGTTCTTACATTACTTTTATTGCTTAAAACTAGAGGCCTGGTGCACAAAATCATGCATGGGGGGTGGGGCTCCCTCAGCCTGGCCTGCACCCTCTCACAATTTGGGACCACTGGCTCCTAACCGCTCACCTGCTTGTCTGCCTGATCTCCCCTAACCACTCTGCCTGCTTGCCTCATCGCCCCTAACCACCTCTGCCTGCCTGCCTGATGTCCCTAACTGCTCACCTGCCTACCTGATCGCCCCTAACCCCTCTGCCTGCCAGCCAGATCACCCCTAACCACTCTGCCTGCCTGCCTGATTGCCCCTAATAGCTCACCTGACTGCCTGATTGCCCCTAACCACTCTGCCTGCCTGCCTGATGTCCCTAACTGCTTGCCTGCCTGCCTGATCGCCCCTAACTACTTGCCTGCCTGCCTGATCGCCCCTAACCACTCTGCCTGCCTGCCTGATTGCCCCTAATAGCTCACCTGACTGCCTGATCGCCCCTAACCACTCTGCCTCAGCCCCCACTGCTGCAGCTTCATCTGGAAGGACGTCCGGAATATCTGGAAGATTGTCATTTTTTTAAATGAATAGGAACTGTGGTGATTGCAAGGGTGGGGGAAGAGAGCATGGAGGGAATAAATGGTGATGGGAAAAATAAAATAATAATAAAAAGCAAAAATGAATGGGGAAACCAGTGCCGATCTGTGAGCCCACCATTAGGAAGAACATGGGATCAGTCTGCCACGCCTGCTTCCCTTCCTCTCCATTCTCCTTTCTGCGAGTAGAGACACATTTCTCCACATTTCTCCAGGGAAGCCTCTTGGTGACCTTGTGTACCAATCAAGAGTTCAGTGAGTACAGAGCAGAGCTGGTGCCAAACTGCCATCAGCGTCTCTGTGGCCGCCCCACTCAGCACTTGCTGCACTATAAAAAGACCTGGTGGGAGAAGAGGTCCCGCCGGCGCTCCCACCATGTGCTCGGCCAGGAGGTCCACCTTGGGCCTGTCGGGGTTCCCATTCCCTCAACCGTTAGAGGAAGGGTGCGGAGGGGATGGTCCCCATGGCTCCCTCGTGCAGACTATCTGATTCTAGGAACCGGTAGGACATACCCAGCAATCACCAAGACAGACATAGAAAGCCACACATTAGCATCGATAAAGAGCGGCAAAAACGAAAGGAGGGCGAGCAGGCGCCACGCTAAGCTGTGTGCAATCACTACGGCATCTGCATCGAGGACCGGCTTTCACTAAAGGCCTCCCTCCACTTACTCTGTAGTCTCTGTTCACATCGCTGAGCTGCCAGTGGTCGTCAGGGAGGCCCATGCGCTGGTACTCTTCACTGAGGTCCAGCAGCAGCCAGCCTTGCTCTCTTTCTTCCTTATCCAGCTTGGGGTTGAATGAAAAGCAGTATAACTCCTCGTATTTAACTGCAAGGGAAGGGAGAATAAAGCCTAATCAAGCTCAGTTACGGCCAGAACCAAAGCTCTTCAAAGCATCTCTGTCCGGCAGGAGCACACGAAGCGGCCAGCCCAGCCCTCGCCCCTGGGAACCCAGCAGCGCCCTGTCCTATGGGCAGGGCCACCCACTTCCTCCCAGCAGGGACAGGGAGACCTGGGACAACCAGACTCAACTCTGCAAGAGCTGCTTTCATTTTAGAAGCAAGGTCTTCTCCATTTTGTGCTTTCTTTTTTTAAAATATATTTTTATTGATTTCAGAGAGTGTTGGGGTCCAACCCCAGCAGGTCCAGGGGTTCCCCAAGGTGTGGACGGAGTCGGCGAAGAAGGAATGACACGGAGGCAGCGTTCAGTTGATCAGCATAGTTGGGTTCTCTAGCCACGATCTCTAGCCAGGATCTCCAGCCAAGTTCTGGTGTTTATTGTCTTGTTACATCTGTATTTATACCAGTTGATTTTAATCCTGTCAATTTCTATTGCAAAGGTTAGGGCGTTTCTTATCTCCATTCCAGGGAGTAAAGATTATGTAGCTTAAGCGTGATTGTTTGTAGTTAAAGTGATTAACGACCCGCCTGGCACTTAGTTAAGGGGTTTTATCCCCTCCCTAACTTCAGGGAAAAATCCCTACCTGGGGAAACAACCTTTCTCGGAGAGGTGACCTTGGTTAAAACACATAGCGCTAAGGTGAGCAAACATATTAAGAACAGTATGCTATATATGCCAGGTCCCTTGAAACATATGCTGTACAGATGTTTCTTTCCTGCAGCGACTGTGTCAAGCAGCAAGGATGGACCGGCTTCCGGCAAGAGAGGAAGGGAAAGGGAGAGATACAAACATCAATGACCAGAGAGAATCATTGATTGGCTGCCTCCTGCACGCCCCCCACTGAGGATCAAGCCCGCAACCCAGGGATGTGCCCTGACCGGGAATCGAAACTGTGACCTCCTGGTTCATAGTTTGATGCTCAACCACTGAGCCACACTGGCTTGCCTGCACTTTCTTTCTTTTTTTAGTCGCTTTTGAAAGCAAATGTATTTTCCGGACCACACAAAATGTAAAGCATAAATATTAATTAAGAATTGCATTCATTAGAGGTCAAGGTTATGTCTACTGAGCTTGGATTTGGGAGGGCCTCTGGGAGATGGGCCGGTGCCCAGGCTGCCGCCACATTTTGATGCTCGACGGTATTAAAAAAGAAAACAGTTGGAAAAGCTGTAGGATATATTTATATGTTTGCACTGAAAACATTTGAACTTTTTACGACCACATAAATGTCATGACTGTACTGCTCAGACAATATTTATAGGATCCCTAAAAAAATATCAGTTCAGAGTGCATGGCACCCTGGTCAAGAGGGGCAAGTTGAGGAATATGTAATGAAGTTCTTCTTCCAGTTCTGCCAGGATATCTTTGCCTTTTATGCCTATGAA
>NW_005878325.1:0-7799 GCF_000147115.1 Myotis lucifugus | reverse complement strand
CGCTTAAGAGTTTCTTCCACCTCCTCAGGGAGCAACTGGGCGGGGGGAGGCGCATTGGCCCTCGGCTTCTTCGGCACCGCGTGGGGCGCACGCCCCTGGTCCCCCTCTGGGTCCCCGCGGGCATCTGCAGGGACTTGGGCGGGGAAAAATTGCCGCGGAGGTCCCAGGAAACTGGAAAGAAGGTCCCAGGTTCAGTCACAGAGTCGTATGCCTGTCAGCCCACCCAAGGCGTTACCAGGGGCCTGGGGGGAGGAGAAGGGCTCCTCTGCGGAGCAATAGGGTGAGAGCAGGTCTGTGGAATCAGGTTCTGGAGAGAAATGCCCGGCTTCGTCGGGGCCTTGAGGCGAGACTGTGGCCTCGGATGGAGCCAGAGCAGGAGCGGGAGCAGGTGCAGGGGGGACCGTGCCCTGGACGCCTTGCGCAGCATCGCAGCAGGCTTGGCTGTAGCTGGAGGCGCTGGCATCTGCTGATGCGAAGACCTGCAAGGGTCTGTGCAGAGGGAGGCTGCCGAAAGCCGGGCCCCCGTGGTGCACGTGGGCAGCGGGGAGCGCAGGGCTGGTGAGGAGCACAAAGCCGGCAGGGAGCACTGGACCCGCCGGGAGCACAGGACCGCCTGGGAACACAGGGCCGGCGGGGAGCCCAGGGCCTGCGGGGAGCACGGAGCCGGCTGGGAACACACGACCCGCCGGCAGCACACGACTGGCCGGGAACACAGGGCCAGCGGGGAGCCCAGGGCCTGCGGGGAACACTGGCTCCTCAGGGCGCACAGGAATGGCTGGCAGCACAGGGCTGGCAGGGAGCAAAGGGTCCTGCTGGGACGCAGGGCCTGCAAGGGAGGGCACAGGCGCGGGCTGAGGGGCGCAGGCTGCCAGTTCCTGGGGCGCAGCCTGGGCTCCCTGGCCTTGCTGCTTGCGCAGTCGCTGCAACCGTTGCTCCTTGGCCCTGCGGTTCTTGAGCCACACCCTCACTTGGTCCTCCTGCAGGTTCAGCCTGGCCGCCAGGGTCTCGCGTTCCTCATAGGTCCCGTAGGGTTTCCCCTCAAAGAATTCCTCCAGGACCCGCAGCTGTTGTGCGCTGAACACGGCGCGAGGCCGTCGCTGCCGCCACAGCCGCGTCCTCTTCCTCGGGGGGCTGGGGGACAACCGGGAGCCGGTGGGAAACGCGGGGTCTTGCATCCTGGATGCTCCTGGGCCCTCTGCGCTTGAGGCTCTGGCCACCAGCGCTGCGAGTGCCGCCTTAAATACCTGGTAGGCACTCGCCCCCCAGCGGTCCCAACCAATGGGGCTCGAGGCAGCGCTGTGCTCAGGCCCCGCCCCTTGTGCAGGTGAGTGCATGCTCTTTCGCGCGCCTGTGCCTAGGGGTGGGGTGGGGCGGGCGGGGCCCTCGGGGAGGCGCAATCATTGATTAGTCCTTTGACCAAGCAGCTGCCCGCGCCTGTCCTAGGGCCTGGCAGGCATAGTTGGCCAGACAGCCGTGGCCCTGCCCTCAAGAGGACTCGGGAGTGTGCTGTTCCCGAGGGGGCTTTGATTAGAATCCACGTGAGAGACGATGACCTGCGTGATGGAATGCCAAGGGAAACCACACTGTGAGATCTCCTTGCTAGCTTCAGCTCGCCACCTGAACTGCCTCTTCCCGTGTCACGGTGTCTTCTCCCCTAACTGGACATGATTTCTGCTTCCTGGGAGCACGTTGGTTTCCACGACAGTTGACGGCCTTGACGTCCACAAGGGATAACCCAACCGACTCCTTGGTTTGTAAACAGGGACTGGAGGCCCCCTGCTCCATGATGTCTAAAAGAGAAACAGGGTGTGTAACGAACCACACACACACACACACACACACACACAAAGAAAGTGTCTAGAACTCTGTCTCCTGGCCCACCTTAGCAGAGCCATAGAATGATGTCCCACCAAGATTTTTTCCGTGAGAGCCCTTCATATGCCCGAATGAACTTGCCTGAGCAGGGTCGCATCATGCAGAGGTGCGGAGAGCTCTCATTCTCATGGCATGGCGGGCGCAGGGGTAGGGTTCTGGACATGTTCTGAAGTCGTCCAGGTGAAGGAGGGCTCCTCGGATGGGGGTGGGGTGGGCAGGGGTTCTGAGAGGGATTCTGAGAGGGGCACTGAGGCTGCCGAAGGACCACAAGGGCGGGGCACCTTTGGAGGTTGAATCCCTACGGGCTTTTAGTGCCCCTTAGGCTGGGGGTGACTTTGACTGTGAGAGGGGGGATTAGGCAGGGACCTAGAGGTGGAGCCCAGACTACAGTCATTTCAAGGAACATCAGACTCCACTCTCCTCTCAGGGACCTGAGCTTTGTGGCACAACCATGATGCCAAACATGATCTGACGTGATCAGAAATGAAACCCAATCCCAAGCACGACATAGTGTGCAGAATTTTATTAGTATGTGGTTAAAAGAATATGCAGCGGAATTGTATTAATCATTTCATACAGCATAATACATCAAATAAAATAAAATGAAATAAATTAAAATAGTTAAAATACCCCCCACACCCCAACAAGATGTGATGCGTCTTCCCGGTGTTCAATGATGCCGCCGCGAGAAGGGGGTGAATCCTCCGAGTCCAGGGAATGCGATGGGAAAAGCAGCAGGAAGCCGGGAGTCGCGGATGTGCACACTCCGAAAGTTGGCCCAGTCCTACTGGCGCCAGAGCCCGCTGCCAGGAGGAGCGGGGAGGCTGGGCTGGGTCCTTGGGAAGGTTGTGGGCAGCAGCTCTCCAGCGAGTCCCGCACCAGCAGCAGCTATTGCGCTGCCAGCGCCGGGAAGCGGCAGCGAGGTCACGTGCGCCCTAATGGGCTCAGCCGGGACCGCGGACGCAGCAGCCCAGGCCCGCCGCCACGCGCATGCGCAGTGGCCACCACAGCGTGTTGGCGGCAGGGGGGCGGGGTGCAGAGCCCAGGCCAACTCCCCAGGGTGGACGCTTAGAGGTTCTCCAGCTCTGCAGGGAGCAACTGGCGGCGGAGGCGCACTGACCTGCGCTCCTCGCACCCGCGTGGGCGCACGCCCTGGTCCCCTCTGGTCCCGCGGCATCTGCAGGACTTGGCGGGGACACACTCCCGCGGAGGTCCAGGAACTGGAAGAGGTCCAGGTCAGTCACAGAGTCGTATGCTGTCAGCCACCAAGGCGTACCAGGGCCTGGGGGAGGAGAAGGGCTCCTCTGCGGAGCAATAGGGTGAGAGCAGGTCTGTGGAATCAGGTTCTGGAGAGAAATGCCCGGCTTCGTCGGGGCCTTGAGGCGAGACTGTGGCCTCGGATGGAGCCAGAGCAGGAGCGGGAGCAGGTGCAGGGGGGACCGTGCCCTGGACGCCTTGCGCAGCATCGCAGCAGGCTTGGCTGTAGCTGGAGGCGCTGGCATCTGCTGATGCGAAGACCTGCAAGGGTCTGTGCAGAGGGAGGCTGCCGAAAGCCGGGCCCCCGTGGTGCACGTGGGCAGCGGGGAGCGCAGGGCTGGTGGGGAGCACAGGGCCAGCGAGGAGCACAAAGCCGGCAGGGAGCACTGGACCCGCCGGGAGCACAGGACCGCCTGGGAACACAGGGCCGGCGGGGAGCCCAGGGCCTGCGGGGAGCACGGAGCCGGCTGGGAACACACGACCCGCCGGCAGCACACGACTGGCCGGGAACACAGGGCCAGCGGGGAGCCCAGGGCCTGCGGGGAACACTGGCTCCTCAGGGCGCACAGGAATGGCTGGCAGCACAGGGCTGGCAGGGAGCAAAGGGTCCTGCTGGGACGCAGGGCCTGCAAGGGAGGGCACAGGCGCGGGCTGAGGGGCGCAGGCTGCCAGTTCCTGGGGCGCAGCCTGGGCTCCCTGGCCTTGCTGCTTGCGCAGTCGCTGCAACCGTTGCTCCTTGGCCCTGCGGTTCTTGAGCCACACCCTCACTTGGTCCTCCTGCAGGTTCAGCCTGGCCGCCAGGGTCTCGCGTTCCTCATAGGTCCCGTAGGGTTTCCCCTCAAAGAATTCCTCCAGGACCCGCAGCTGTTGTGCGCTGAACACGGCGCGAGGCCGTCGCTGCCGCCACAGCCGCGTCCTCTTCCTCGGGGGGCTGGGGGACAACCGGGAGCCGGTGGGAAACGCGGGGTCTTGCATCCTGGATGCTCCTGGGCCCTCTGCGCTTGAGGCTCTGGCCACCAGCGCTGCGAGTGCCGCCTTAAATACCTGGTAGGCACTCGCCCCCCAGCGGTCCCAACCAATGGGGCTCGAGGCAGCGCTGTGCTCAGGCCCCGCCCCTTGTGCAGGTGAGTGCATGCTCTTTCGCGCGCCTGTGCCTAGGGGTGGGGTGGGGCGGGCGGGGCCCTCGGGGAGGCGCAATCATTGATTAGTCCTTTGACCAAGCAGCTGCCCGCGCCTGTCCTAGGGCCTGGCAGGCATAGTTGGCCAGACAGCCGTGGCCCTGCCCTCAAGAGGACTCGGGAGTGTGCTGTTCCCGAGGGGGCTTTGATTAGAATCCACGTGAGAGACGATGACCTGCGTGATGGAATGCCAAGGGAAACCACACTGTGAGATCTCCTTGCTAGCTTCAGCTCGCCACCTGAACTGCCTCTTCCCGTGTCACGGTGTCTTCTCCCCTAACTGGACATGATTTCTGCTTCCTGGGAGCACGTTGGTTTCCACGACAGTTGACGGCCTTGACGTCCACAAGGGATAACCCAACCGACTCCTTGGTTTGTAAACAGGGACTGGAGGCCCCCTGCTCCATGATGTCTAAAAGAGAAACAGGGTGTGTAACGAACCACACACACACACACACACACACACACAAAGAAAGTGTCTAGAACTCTGTCTCCTGGCCCACCTTAGCAGAGCCATAGAATGATGTCCCACCAAGATTTTTTCCGTGAGAGCCCTTCATATGCCCGAATGAACTTGCCTGAGCAGGGTCGCATCATGCAGAGGTGCGGAGAGCTCTCATTCTCATGGCATGGCGGGCGCAGGGGTAGGGTTCTGGACATGTTCTGAAGTCGTCCAGGTGAAGGAGGGCTCCTCGGATGGGGGTGGGGTGGGCAGGGGTTCTGAGAGGGATTCTGAGAGGGGCACTGAGGCTGCCGAAGGACCACAAGGGCGGGGCACCTTTGGAGGTTGAATCCCTACGGGCTTTTAGTGCCCCTTAGGCTGGGGGTGACTTTGACTGTGAGAGGGGGGATTAGGCAGGGACCTAGAGGTGGAGCCCAGACTACAGTCATTTCAAGGAACATCAGACTCCACTCTCCTCTCAGGGACCTGAGCTTTGTGGCACAACCATGATGCCAAACATGATCTGACGTGATCAGAAATGAAACCCAATCCCAAGCACGACATAGTGTGCAGAATTTTATTAGTATGTGGTTAAAAGAATATGCAGCGGAATTGAATTAATCATTTCATACAGCATAATACATCAAATAAAATAAAATGAAATAAATTAAAATAGTTAAAATACCCCCCACACCCCAACAAGATGTGATGCGTCTTCCCGGTGTTCAATGATGCCGCCGCGAGAAGGGGGTGAATCCTCCGAGTCCAGGGAATGCGATGGGAAAAGCAGCAGGAAGCCGGGAGTCGCGGATGTGCACACTCCGAAAGTTGGCCCAGTCCTACTGGCGCCAGAGCCCGCTGCCAGGAGGAGCGGGGAGGCTGGGCTGGGTCCTTGGGAAGGTTGTGGGCAGCAGCTCTCCAGCGAGTCCCGCACCAGCAGCAGCTATTGCGCTGCCAGCGCCGGGAAGCGGCAGCGAGGTCACGTGCGCCCTAATGGGCTCAGCCGGGACCGCGGACGCAGCAGCCCAGGCCCGCCGCCACGCGCATGCGCAGTGGCCACCACAGCGTGTTGGCGGCAGGGGGGCGGGGTGCAGAGCCCAGGCCAACTCCCCAGGGTGGACGCTTAGAGGTTCTCCAGCTCTGCAGGGAGCAACTGGCGGCGGAGGCGCACTGACCTGCGCTCCTCGCACCCGCGTGGGCGCACGCCCTGGTCCCCTCTGGTCCCGCGGCATCTGCAGGACTTGGCGGGGACACACTCCCGCGGAGGTCCAGGAACTGGAAGAGGTCCAGGTCAGTCACAGAGTCGTATGCTGTCAGCCACCAAGGCGTACCAGGGCCTGGGGGAGGAGAAGGGCTCCTCTGCGGAGCAATAGGGTGAGAGCAGGTCTGTGGAATCAGGTTCTGGAGAGAAATGCCCGGCTTCGTCGGGGCCTTGAGGCGAGACTGTGGCCTCGGATGGAGCCAGAGCAGGAGCGGGAGCAGGTGCAGGGGGGACCGTGCCCTGGACGCCTTGCGCAGCATCGCAGCAGGCTTGGCTGTAGCTGGAGGCGCTGGCATCTGCTGATGCGAAGACCTGCAAGGGTCTGTGCAGAGGGAGGCTGCCGAAAGCCGGGCCCCCGTGGTGCACGTGGGCAGCGGGGAGCGCAGGGCAGCGGGGAGCGCAGGGCTGGTGGGGAGCACAGGGCCAGCAGGGAGCACTGGACCCGCCGGGAGCACAGGACCGCCTGGGAACACAGGGCCGGCGGGGAGCCCAGGGCCTGCGGGGAGCACGGAGCCGGCTGGGAACACACGACCCGCCGGCAGCACACGACTGGCCGGGAACACAGGGCCAGCGGGGAGCCCAGGGCCTGCGGGGAACACTGGCTCCTCAGGGCGCACAGGAATGGCTGGCAGCACAGGGCTGGCAGGGAGCAAAGGGTCCTGCTGGGACGCAGGGCCTGCAAGGGAGGGCACAGGCGCGGGCTGAGGGGCGCAGGCTGCCAGTTCCTGGGGCGCAGCCTGGGCTCCCTGGCCTTGCTGCTTGCGCAGTCGCTGCAACCGTTGCTCCTTGGCCCTGCGGTTCTTGAGCCACACCCTCACTTGGTCCTCCTGCAGGTTCAGCCTGGCCGCCAGGGTCTCGCGTTCCTCATAGGTCCCGTAGGGTTTCCCCTCAAAGAATTCCTCCAGGACCCGCAGCTGTTGTGCGCTGAACACGGCGCGAGGCCGTCGCTGCCGCCACAGCCGCGTCCTCTTCCTCGGGGGGCTGGGGGACAACCGGGAGCCGGTGGGAAACGCGGGGTCTTGCATCCTGGATGCTCCTGGGCCCTCTGCGCTTGAGGCTCTGGCCACCAGCGCTGCGAGTGCCGCCTTAAATACCTGGTAGGCACTCGCCCCCCAGCGGTCCCAACCAATGGGGCTCGAGGCAGCGCTGTGCTCAGGCCCCGCCCCTTGTGCAGGTGAGTGCATGCTCTTTCGCGCGCCTGTGCCTAGGGGTGGGGTGGGGCGGGCGGGGCCCTCGGGGAGGCGCAATCATTGATTAGTCCTTTGACCAAGCAGCTGCCCGCGCCTGTCCTAGGGCCTGGCAGGCATAGTTGGCCAGACAGCCGTGGCCCTGCCCTCAAGAGGACTCGGGAGTGTGCTGTTCCCGAGGGGGCTTTGATTAGAATCCACGTGAGAGACGATGACCTGCGTGATGGAATGCCAAGGGAAACCACACTGTGAGATCTCCTTGCTAGCTTCAGCTCGCCACCTGAACTGCCTCTTCCCGTGTCACGGTGTCTTCTCCCCTAACTGGACATGATTTCTGCTTCCTGGGAGCACGTTGGTTTCCACGACAGTTGACGGCCTTGACGTCCACAAGGGATAACCCAACCGACTCCTGGTTTGTAAATAGGACTGGAAGTCCCCTGCTCCATGATGTCTAAAGAGAAACAGGGTGTGTACGAAGCACTCTAATTAGTTACACTATTCTCTCGCCCAAAAAAAATTTAATAACTTTGTCGTCCTGTTTCGTACAAAGAGTAATGTTGCTGTTATCACAATTTTTTTCACATAGACAAGTTCGAAAA
>NW_005878324.1:0-7800 GCF_000147115.1 Myotis lucifugus | reverse complement strand
CCCATTTTGAATGTGTGTTGGGTTTCCTGTCATGATTTTAGTCTCTATATATATGGATACTATCCCTATCAGAAAAATGATTTCAAATATTATTTCCTATTCTGTAGGTTGCTTTTGAGTCACAATTTTTTTTAATTTTTATGAAGTCCAATTTGTCTTTTTAGTTGCTTGTGCTCTTTGTGTCATATCCTAGAAGTCAATGCCAAATCTAATGTTGTGAAGATTTTGCCCTATGTTTTCTTCTAAATTTTTATAGATTTAGATTTTACATTAGGCCAGGACCATTTTGAGTTCATTTTTATGTATGGTGTTAGGTAAGATTCCACCTTCATTCGTTTGCATGTGGATATCCAGTTTTCCTAGCACTATTTGTTGAAAAACTGTCTTTTTCCCCATTGAATGGTCATGACATCCTTGCTGAAAACCATTTCACTATATATCTGAGGGTTATTTCTGGACTCTCTATTCTGTTCCATTGGTCTGTTATCTGACTTTATGCCATTACCACACTATTTTGATTAACATAGCTTTATAGTAAGTTTTGAAATCAGAAAGTGTGAGTTCTTCAGCATTGTTCTTGTCTTTTAGGATTGTTTGTGCTATTTGAGGTCTCTCGCAATTCCTTATGTATTTTAGAATGGATTTTTCTATTTCTGTAAAAATCAACATTGACATTTTGGTGAAGATTGCAATAAATCTTTAAATCACTTTGGTAGTATTGACATATTAATATTAAGTCTTCTAATCCATGAACATGGAATATCTTTCCATTTATTTATGTCTCTCAGGAATGTTTTATAGTTTTCAGTGAATAAGTATTTCACCTCCTGGGTAAAGATAATTCCTAAGTATTTTATTCTTTTGATGCTAATGTAAATGGAATTGTTTTCTTAATTTGCTTTTTACATTGTTTATTGTCAGTGCACAAAACTGCAACTGATTGTTGAGTGTTGACTTTGTATCCTGCTACTTTGCTGAATTTATTTATTCTAAGTTTCTTTTTATGGGATCTTTAGGGTTTTCTACATATAAGATCATAACATCTGTAAACAGATTATTTTATCTCATCCTTGCAATTTGAATGCTTTTTATTTCTTTTTCTTGCCTAACTGTTCTGGGTAGGACTTCTAATGTTGAGTAGAAGTGACAAAAGTGGGCATCTTTGCCTTGTTCCTGATCATAGAGGAAAAGCTTTCAGCCTCTCACCATTGAGTATGTTTGTTATGGAATTTTCATTTATGGTTTTTCTTACACTGAGGTAGTTTCCTTCTATTTTTAGTTTGTTGAGTGTTTTTATCATAAAAGGGTGTTGAATTTTATCAAAAGTTTTTTTTGTGTGTGTCAATTGAGATGATTATGAGGGGTTTTTTCCTTTGTTCTGTTAATGTGATGTATTACATTGATAGATTTTTATATGTTGAACCATCCTTGCATTCCAGAAATAAATCCCACTTGGTCATGGTGTTTAACACTTTTACTATCCTGCTGAATTCTGTTTGCTAATATTTTGTTGAGGATTTTAGTACCAATGTTCACAAGGGATATTGGTTTGTAGTTTTCTTTTCTTGTAGTGTCTTTGTCTGGCTTTAGTATAAGGATAATGTTGGCCTTATAGAATGACTTAGGGAGTATTCCCTCCTCTTCAATTGTAGTTTGGTGAATTGAAAGGGGGAAGTTTGAGGAGTATTGGTGTTAGTTTTTCTTTAAATGTTTGGTAGAATTCACCAGTGAAACCATCATGTCCAGGGCTTTTCTTTGTCAGGAGATTTTCAATTACTGACTCAATATCCTTACTACTTATAGATCAGCTCAGAATATCTATTTCTTCATGGTTTGGTCTTCAGAGGTTTTGTGTTTCTCAGAATTTGTCCATTTTATCTAGGTTACAGTTACTTATAATACTCTCTTACAACCTTTTCCATTTCTGTGGAATCCATAGTGAAGTCCCTACTGGATTTGGACCTCAGCTATTAGCTGAACACCTTGGACAAGTTACGTACACTTACTCTCAGTTTCCTTGGCTATGAAATGGCATAATAGTACCTATGTCCAAGGACTGTTGTAAGTGCTAAATGATGTAACATAGCCCTGGCCGTTTGGCTCAGTGGATGAAGGGTCCCAGGTTTGATTTCCTGTCAAGGGCACATACCTCGGTTGCAGGTTCTATCCCTGTCCTGGTCGAGGTGCGTGCAAGAGGCAACCAATCAATGAATCTCTCTCACATCAATGTTTCTCTCTCTCTGTCTCTTCCCCTCCTTTCTACTCTCTCTTTAAAAAATCAATGGAAAAATATCCTCTGGTGAGGATTAACAAAAATTAATAAAAAATAAATGATGCAGCATAGTGTCTGATGGAGAGTAACCATAGAAGATATTTCATTGTCATTTCATCCTTTCTATTTTCTTCAAGGACTTTTGGTCCATGTTTTGCACTCGGTTACTTCTCCAGAGATTTATTTGGGTTCCCTGTGTGAGATAGGATTACCTTTATTTCTACTCACAGCGTGAGCCCTTGTCCCAGCCCTGCCACCACCTCCTTTTCTCAGTTTGTGTTTGTTGCTATGCCCACTGCTGTGTGGTCTGTTGCTCCATTCCAGCACCAAAACCACAAATGCTTAATTACTGTAATTTTATTGTATCATTTGTACTTGATAACATGTTTTCTCATCACCCTTTATTTTTTATGTTTCTGAGCTACTTTTACTTATGCTTCCAGGTGAATCTTAGATATATGTTTGTCTACATATATCAACAAAAAAGCAAAAACTTTTCTTGAAGATTTTAATCAAATTTTTCATTCAATTTTAAATTTAGTTATAAATAACTGATATTCTTTTTTTAACTTTATTTTTTAAAACATTACAAATGTCCCTGTTTTTTTCCAAGTTGACCGTCTCTACCCTGCTCCCACCCTCTCCCCAGGCCTTTCCTGCTCTATTGTTTGTCCATGGGCTATGCATATAAGTTTTTTGTTTAATCTCTTCCCTTCCCTCCCCGCTTCTAAAATACATCAGTCTGTTGCATGTTTCAGTGTCTCTGGATCTCTTTTGTTCATCAGTTTTTTTGTTTGTTAGATTCCACATATAAGTGAGATTATGTGATACTTGTCTTTTTCTGACTGGCTTATTTCACATAGCATAGTACTCTCCAGGTCCCTCCATACTATCTCAAAGAGTAAGAGATCCTTCCAGAAAATGGGCTTCCACATTTATTAGCCTAGAGCTGCATGTGGTATGTGCTCTTGAAAACAAACAGCCACAAAAACTGTCCTCATATATCGTATTATTTTATTTATTCTTAAATTTATATATTTCTTTATTTGTACTTATTGATGAGTCTTGCTAAAAAAAAATTCCTATTTTGTTGGCCTTTTAAAAGAATCAGCTCTGAGATATATTTATTTTACTCTCTTTTAATCAATTGCTCTCTCTCCCCCCCGCCCCTCTCTCTGTCTCTTTCCTAAGATGGTTAATTTTCTTTGTCCCTAGTTACTTCAACTGTATGCCTAACTTGTCACTAAATTCTTATTTAATAACATAAAGTATCTAAAGCTATATATTTTCCTTTGATTAGAGCTTTGGCCTTCTCATGATTGTTTTCATATGTAACATTCTCATTGTCACAAATTTCTGTGTAGTTTTTACAAGAGAGAGTTTTTTAATTTCCAGGTGCTTTGATTTTTTTTTCTGTGCCTTAATAGTGACTGGTTTTACATTGTAACTCAGAGAATTTGTCCATATAATTTCATTTTTTAAAAAAAACTAAATTTAAGTTTTCTTTGTGGCATACTCTAGGATCAAATTTTATAAAAATTTTTAAAGAATATGTATTCCCTTCTTATAGGTTTCAAAGACAGAAATATATAATATGTATGTGTTTTATTATTATCTAAATCCTTTATGTTTAAAATATATGTATATGCCATATTTATTACTATCAAAGTTTTATAAAACATGAATTCAGATTCTCTATTTTTTGTTTATGTGATCTGTCAATGACTTAAAAAGATGAATCAATCTTCTACCGTGATTTCAGCTTGTTTGTTTTTTATTCAAATTTTCAGATTTTGCTTTATACAATTTTATTTTATGAAATTTAGTAAATAAAGATTTATAACTAATCTGCAGCCTTTTTCTGTTCCTTGGCCCGATCCTTCATTCTTCCGTCTTAAATTCGACCGAGTCTCAAACACAACACTGCCCCTCTCTTTTTATTGGCATCCACCTCTCCCCACGTCTTTGCACCATCTGACATGTTTAAAGTGTGACTCTCTAAACCTCATTGGGATAGGTTTCATTTTTTGACCCAACTTAGGAATGTTTATCTTTAACAGGAGAGTTTAAACCATTCATATTTATTGTCCAACTAATCTATGTAATATTTCTGGCATGTAATGTTATGCTTCCTGACTCTTTTACCCTTCATTTTCTACATTTGATGGTATTTCTCAAGTTTCTTTGCTCTTTTTTTTATTTATTTCTCTGTTATCTACGGAAATTCCTTGCAGAATTTTTTAAGCAATGGTATATAGGTGTCATAGATCTGAGCCCGTTTTCCCCTGAGACTTTCATTCTTGTGCATGAGAGATAAGTTGACTGGGAAGACATTGTCGGTTCATTGCATTTTTCTCAAAATTTTGAGGTTATCATTTCATTGTCTTCTGTCTGCAATGCAGTGGAGAAAAGTTTGATGCCTCTATTAGTTATCTATTGCCACATAATAAGTTACCTCAAAACTTAGGGATTTAACACAATAAGCATTTACTATCCTGTAATTTATTCAGCTTATGAATTTAGGAGTGGCTTGGCCGGGTGAGTCTAGCTCAGGAGCCCTGATGAGGTGCAGTTGGCCAGGGATGAGGTCATCTGAAGTCTTGACTGGGATAAGGACCTGCTTCTAAGACCGCTCACTTCCCCGGCTGTTGGCTGGAAGCCTCCGTTCCTCCCTCGGGGCTTCTGCAAAGGCTGCTTGAGAGGGTTCCCGTTCAGCTGGCTCCCCCTTTAGCAAGCAATCCAAGAGAACCGGGCAAAAGCCACAGGATCTTCGATGACCTAGTGTTGGATGTCACACACCATCTCTTCCAGGTTATTCTGTCGGTCATACAGGCCGGCGATGATTCAGTGTGTGGGAGGACTTCGTAAGGACATGGATACCAGGAGGCAAGAATAATTGGGGCCACCTTGGAAGCTGTCTCCCACAGAGACAAAATTATTTTTCCTTTAGGTGTTTCCTGTATTTTGTCGTTGCTATTGTGTTCTTCCCTTATGTAAAATATTTTTGAAAGTTCTCCTTACAAATTTTATTGTAATGAAAATTTCTTTCTTTTGAGTTAGAGCAAAGAGTAAGATTTTCTTACCAGTACACTTTATTATGTGGGCCTCTTTTAATTTATTAAGTGTGTGATGTGTATGTGGGGTGTGTGTGTGTGTGTGTGTGTGTGTGTGTGTGTGTGTGTGTGTGTTGTGTTGGGGGCGAGGGGAGCAGGGCCCAATCCGGGTGCCGTCTTTCTGGCCCCTAGGTTCTCTCCTCCCCGACCTGTAGTAGACGGATCAGGGTGGTACTCACGGCACTCCCACTGGGTCTCTCCCGCTGGGGGCAGCAGGGTGAAGGGTAGTGGAGGACAGAGCTGGGCCCACATCCGGTGTTCAGCTGTGAGTGGCCTCCCTGACTAAGGTCCCACAGTGGCCATTACCAGTGGTTGATGTCTCTGCACCCGTTGGCTCTGACTGTCCCAGCCCAACTCCCTGTGGCTTCCAGGTTCTTCAGGGCCCTGGCCTGCCACTCACGCTACCTTCTCAGCCCCATCTCACCGTGTTGTCTCCGCCCTCCTCTTGAACCAGCCTCTGCCTGGGCCGGAGCTCCCTTCCTGTGGCTGGCTTTCTGTCCGGCACATCTGTCACCTCCTGCAGGAAGCCCTCCTGGATTCCCTGGTGCTTCTACTGAGCTTGCTTTGATCTCTGCAACTGTCAAAGCCTACATACTGGGTCACAGCCATTACTGCAGGGTCACGGTCTCTTGTCCTATCCATGTCCCCATGTCAGGGAGGCAGGGTCATGTCCTGTTCACCCCTAACTATGCCAGACCAGCCCTCTCACCGTAAACCCAGGTGTAGTAACACCTGCCCCCCTCCCCCATCCACCTCCTCTCAAACATAAGAGGTTCCCGCAGCAGTGATGCCCCTAACTGCGCTAAAGTGCCCTGATGCCTGTCTCCCCCAAAGCTCTCCAGGCACCGCCTCATACCCCAGCCCTACGAGGGCCCAGCCCGCTAGTGCTGCCCCCACCAGCAGGACCCCGAGTTCCTGGCAAGGCCACATCTTCTTTGGGCCTGCCCTGCGGTCTGGGGGCTTTGAGAGGTAGCTTGGGGGCGGGGGGGTGGGGAGGTTGCAGGGGTCTCCACCAGAACATCTGAGCCGAGCCCCTTCCCCACTTCCCACAGAGCGTTCTCATTCCTCTCACATCTGGTCCCTACGCCCAGCCAGCCCGCCCAGCCTCCAGGGCCTCTCCCTGCCTGTGTGGCCGCAGGATGGGCCCGGGCACAGGGAGCAGCACGCAACGGGGAAACAGATCCGTGAACACCTGCCGGGGCACAGCCATTGGCTCTGGGAAGGTCCCCATTCCCGGGCACCCACTGCCTGCCGGCCCCTCTATCCCACCCCCAGGCCTTTCTCCCTAACCCGGTGATGGCGAACCTTTTGAGCGCGGCGTGTCAGCATTCTGAAAAACCCTAACTTAACTCTGGTGCCATGTCACAGATAGACATTTTTTGATATTTGCAACCATAGTAAAACAAAGACTTATATTTTTGATATTTATTTTATATATTTAAATGCCATTTAACAAAGAAAAATCAACCAAAAAAAAATGAGTTCGCGTGTCACCTCTGACACGCGTGCCATAGGGTCGCCATCACTGCCCTAACCAGTCAGTGTGGGGTCATTTGGACAAATAGGAATCAAGTACCAAGGCCCGTCCCCACCCCAGCCTGGACCTCAGTCACCCCTCCCCTGCTGCCCTTCCTCCCGGCCACCCCCAGCTGACCCCCCTGCCCTGCCCCCAGCACCCTCCCCAGGGTCCTCACGATGCTTTCCGTTCCCAAGAATCGGGCTGTCTTCCGACGGAGGCTCCAGGGCAGGGACAGCGGCGAACGTGCTAATCCCACCCCGAACAGAGCCCAAACCTCGCGGTCTCTGTGCCCCCTCAATGCTTGTGGCCCATCCAGGGCCCCTTAGCCCAGGTGCTGGCTGACCCTCGGTGTGTGCCACCCCCACTGTCGGGACCAGGAGGGGCTCCCAGACCCACGCACGGGCCTCTGTCTGCAGCGGCCGCTCTTCCCTGTTGCAGGACGTCAGGGACCACCCACCGGTGCTGCCAAGATGCTCCGAGGCTCCCGCTCCGTCCTCCTGCTCTGGGGCCTCCTGGGGACCCTGCGCGCCCAGCAGCAGGAGGTCATCGCACCCGACACATCGGAGAGAGGCAGCTGCCCAGGTACAGCCGCAGGGGCCGGGGCTCCCGGGTGACCAAAGCGGGCAGCAGGGACGCGCCGGTGGGGAGCCGGGGCCCGGCGAGCCGGTGAGGCCGGTGGGGGGCACAGTTCTGACCACACGTGTGCTCAGAGCTTCAGGATGGCTCTTTTAAGACCTTGCGTGTGCATGTCCTGAATCCTTCTGTGATCGGCATTAATCTGATTGCCCGGCCAGCGTTCATTTTGTCTCGTTCTTTATGATAGTTCACCACACTTTTAGTCATCCACATCTCCTCTTATTAATTCGCGCCTTCATTTGTCTGCCTCTACCTTTTCA
>NW_005878323.1:0-7805 GCF_000147115.1 Myotis lucifugus | reverse complement strand
TGTTGTTTTGATTTGCATCTCTCGGATGATTAGTGACTTTGAGCATGTTTTCATATGTCTCTTGGCTTTCTGAATGTCCTCTTTTGAAAGGTGTCTATTTAGATGCTTTGCCCATTTTTTGATTGGATTGTTTATCTTCTTTTTGTTAAGTTGTATGAGTTCCCTATAAATGTTGGAGATTAAGCCCTTATCAGATATGACGTTGGCAAATATGTTTTCCCACGAGGTGGGTTTTCTTGTTGTTTTGTTGATGGTTTCTTTTGCTGTGCAGAAGCTTTTTATTTTGATGTAGTCCCATTTGTTCAGTTTCTCTTTAGTTTCAACTGCCCTAGGAGCTGTATCAGTGAAGAAATTGTTTTGGCATATGTCTGAGATTTTGTTGCCTTTGTATTCTTCTAGAATTTTTATGGTTTCCTGTCGTACATTTAAGTCCTTTATCCATTTCGAGTTTATTCTTGTGTATGGTGTAAGTTGGTGGTCTAGTTTCATTTTCTTGCATATATCTGTCCAATTTTCCCAACACCATTTATTGAAGAGACTGTCTTGGCTCCATTGTATGTTCATGCCTCCTTTGTCAAAAATTAATTGAGCATATTGGTTCGGGCTAATTTCTGGACTCTCTATTCTATTCCACTGATCTATATGTCTGTTCTTGTGCCAGTACCAGGCAGTTTTGAGAACAGTGGCTTTGTAATACAGTTTGATATCTGGCATTGAGATCCCACCTACTTTGTTCTTTCTCAGGATCGTTGCAGCTATTCGGGGTCTTTTTTTATTCCAGATGAATTTTTGGAGAGTTCGTTCTAGATCTTTGAAGAAGGCCATTGGTATTTTAATGGGAAGTGCGTTGAATTTATAGATTGCTTTGGGTAGTATGGACATTTTAATGATGTTGATTCTACCAATCCAAGAACATGGTATGTTCTTCCATCTGTTTATGTCTTCCTCTATCTCTTTTTTCAACGTCCTGTAGTTTTCTGAGTAGAGGTCTTTAACCTCTTTAGTTAAGTTTATTCCTAGGTATCTTAATTTTTTTGGTGCGATGGTAAATGGGATTGTTTTTCTAATCTCTCTTTCTGAAAGTTCACTATTGGTGTATAGAAATGCCTCAGATTTCTTGGGGTTAATTTTGTATCCTGCTACATTGCCAAATTCATGTATTAAGTCTAGTAGCTTTTTGATGGAGTCTCTAAGGCCTTCTATTTCTTTACCGACCCATTTTAAACAATTTTAAGTGTACAATCCAATGTCATCAAGTACATTTACAATGTTAACCAACCATCACCACCATTCAGTTCTAGAAACTTTTTATTATCGCAAACAGGAACTCTATACCCATGAAACAATAGCTCTGTATTTCCCCCTCTTTCCAGCCACTTGATCATCTCTAGTTTATTTCCCATCTCTATGAATTTGCCTATTCTAGGTACCTCATATAAATGGAATTCTACAATTTTGTTCTTTTGTTTTTGGCTTATTCACATAGCATAATGTTTTCAAGGTTTATCTATGTTGTAGCACACAGAACTTTATTCCTGTTTAAGGCTATAATATTATTCCATAATATATATGGAATATATATAATTTTATTCACTCATTTCTTGATAAACATTGACTTGTTTCCATTTTCGGTTATTGTGAACAATGTTGTTATATTTTTAAACAAGTACCTGTTTAAGTTTCTGCTTTTTCTTTTTCTTTTTTCTTTTATTTTTGGTATAGACCTGGGAGTGCAATTGCCGAATCATATGGTAATTCTGTCTAAGTGTTTGAGGAACTGCCAAACTGTTTTTCACATTGGCTGCACCATTTACATTCCATCCAATAGAGCACAGGGGTTCCAACTTTTCCATATTTCATTTTTCTGATAATTGCTATCCTAATGTGTGTATAGTGGTATTTTGTGGTTTTAATTTGCATTTCTCTAATCTAGTGATAATGAACACCTTTTATATTCAGTCCCTTTTATAATTGTCATTTATTTTACTTCTACATGTGTTTAAGCATCATAATACATTGCCCTAGTTTTTCTTCAAACATCTTTAAAGGATGCTTAAAGAAAAACTATGGTAATGTATTATGATGTTTTTTTCTTTAATTATCCTTAAAAGAGATTAAAAATGAAAATAAATTTTAGTCATTCAGATTTACAGTTTCTGGTGTTCTTTGTTTCTTTGAGTGACTCAAATTTGCATCAGGTATTATTGTTCTTCTATCTGAAGTACTACTTCTAACATTTCTTGTAGTGAAGGTCTCTGAGCATGAAAATATATATTGACAGTATTTTCTTTTAATACTTTAAAAGATATTACTCCATTTTCTGGTTTACAAAGCTTCTGATGAGAAGTCTATGCATTTCCTATTGTTCTTTCTCTGTATGTAATGTCTTTTTTTTTTCTCTGTCTGCTTTTAAGATTTTTCTCCTTGTCCCCAGCTCTCAGAAGTTTGGCTAGTCTGTGTCTTGGTATGTTTCTTTGTGTATTTATTCGTCTTAGATTTTTTTGAGATTCTTAGACCTATGGATTTATCATTTTCATAAACTGTAAAAATATTTTGGCTACTGTTTCTTCAAATAGTTTTTCTATCTTTCCCTCTCCCTTCTCTATTAGACTTAAATTACACAAATTTTAGACTGCTTGGTATTTTTTCATTGGTTGCTTGCTTTACTTTTTTTTTTTTTTTGGCCGTTTGCCTTCTATATCCATTTTGCCTTTTTTTCCCCCTGTAGTACCTACTCTACTATTAATCTGATCTAGTGAATTTTTTTATTTCAGATATTAAATTTTGTTTTTTGTTTCTAGAAGTCCTATTTGGGTCTTTTTTAAGTTTTCCACCTGTTGCTTTACAATGTTCATTTTTTATCTACATCCTTGGTCATATGGAATATGTTTATACTAGATGTTCTGATATTCTTATCTGATAATTCTGTCAATTTTTATAATTTCTGGGTACATTTCTAATAACTGACTTTTTCTTGATTATGGATTCTATTTTCCTGCTTTTTTTATGTGCTTGGCAATTTTGGATTGGATGGCAGACCTCATGAATTTTATGCTGGTGACTGCTAGATTTTGTTGTATTTCTTTAGAAAGTGTTGGACTTTCCTTTGTCACATAGTTAAGTTATTTAAAACCTTTAAGGTTTACTTTTATGCTTTATGAGGGTGGGTTCAGAGATGTCTTTCATCTAGGTTAGTTAGTCTTCCTACAAAGGAGCTATCCTGCTGAATACTCTATCCAATGCCCCATATATTGTAAAATCTCCCATTATTACTGGTAATAACATGGACTCTTTGTAACCAATGTGAGCTCTGAAATTGTTTGGCCTGCTTATTTCCTTGTAGAGTTTTAGGTCATGTATGTGTGGATTACTAGCCAGCCAAAACTTTGAGAACCCCCACCTGTAGATCTCGGGCACTCTTTCTCTGTGCAGTTACTCTCTCTCCAGTGTTCTTCCATATAAATCCTAGCTACCTTGGTCTTTCTGAACTCCATTCTCACTCTCCTCAACTCAGAGAAAGTGTCCGGCTCTATTTGAATTTCCCTTCTCTGCTCTGTGGCCTGGGAACTGTCTCTAGGCCACGATGTAGGCCAATCATAGGGCTCACTTTGTTTCTCTTTTCTCAAGGATTACTGCCTTCTGTTTCTTGTCCAGTGTCTGAAGAACCAGTGTTTCATACATGTAGTTCAATTTTCTAGCTGATTAGAGTAGAGGGTAAATCTAGACTCAGTTATTATATCCTGGCTAACATTGGAAGTTTTCATTTAAACTTTTAGAACATTTTATTGCTTTCTAGTGGGTAATATTTGTATGTTCTTCTTTTAGCTAAATTCTACATGTCTTTTTAAAAAATTTGAGTGAAAAGCAGCTCAGAAATATATGGACCCACATTACAAATATCTATATCTATATCTATCTATCTATCTATCTATCTATCTATACAACATTAGAACTGAATATCATTGATTTGCTTCAAATATTTTCCCAAGTGATTAAATATATAGTAAATATATTATCCTTGCAGTAGGCATTATTCTAAAATTTTTAACATATGTAGATTCATTTAACCCTCACAACAATTCTATAAGTTCAGTACAATGAATGACACTGTTGTGTAAATGAAGCTAAGGAGTAGTACAGTGATAAAATTATATGTTGAAGGTCATTCAACTAGTAAGTAGAGCAGGAATATGAATCCAGAGAATCTGGCTACATAATTTGAGCTAATAACCACTATTCGACATTGCCTCCCCTAAAAATGAAATGCATAATACATAAAGATTAAGTAGAAATTCTCTGTCCTTGTGCCTCAATCCTAGTTTTCTTATTTATTAATCAGAGGAAAATAAAATGATGAAGTTTTATATCATTCCAATCCATTTTTAATGCTTTAAACTTCATTTAAATATTTCAACAAATAATAGGTAATATTTTTGTGTTTTAAGAACTTATATGCAATTAATACAAGTTATTATATCCTAATATAATTCTATGACTTGCCTTTTAACATTTTATTCTTGAAAATAATTCATATTGATACATGTGTAAGTGCATTTTTATTTACTCAGTTGTCTATGCTACGTATCACTGATTTTACTCCAAAAAATATTGTAAAATTCTTTCCAGGTAGTGAAACCCATCAGATAACCTAAACCTGTTCTTTCTCCCCTTCCCTGGAGTCCTTCCTCTCCTGCTCCCTTCTGTACTAGCTGTTTTCTAGCTCTGCTGAGCCAGCTGCCCTTCTGGTTCTTTGCCCCCCTCCTGTGTAAGATCCTTTCTTATCTACATGTTATGTATTCTTTTTCTTGGTTTGCTTCCTCATTTGAAGGATACATTCTTTAATTATTCTAAGAAGCATGCATGGAAAATAAAACTTTGAAACATGTTTTCTGTAATTCTTCTCTTTGTCCTACACTTGATTGATAATTTGTCCAAGTATAGGTTTTAGGCTGAAATAATTTCCCCTCTGACTTGTAAGATATTGTTTTGGTGCATTTTTAGTTTCCAATGAAACTTATTCTAGATAGACTGGATGTGATCTATTTTTATTTCCTTCCTTTAGGCTTTTAAGAGCTTTTCTTTTAATTTTGATGTTCTAAGATTTCAAAATTTGTAAGAATTGGTAATTATTTAAAACTTTATAATACACAGGTTGTAACTTAAAAAATATTTTATTGACTTTTAGAGAGAGAAGAAGGAAAAGGGAGAGAGAGAGAAATATCAATGTGAGAATGGAACATTGATTGGCTGCCAATCAAACCAACAACCTTTCGATGCACAGTACGAGACACCCAACCAACTGAGCCATATTGGCTAGGGCCATAGGTTGTAATCTTTAATCTGGAAACTTCTATATTTTATTTGCGAAATTAAAAATATTATTTAAAAGTAGCTTTATTCCCTCTGCTATTTTTGTACTCTTTCTGGACATTTTGATGTTGAATCTCCTGCACTGATCTTATCTCTCCTATTTCTCTGTCTTTTTGTTTGATTTTTTGATAAGTCCTCAACATTATCTTTCAAACTTTCTATTGAATTTCTCTTATTTCAGTTACCAAATATTTTAAAAGTTTTAAGACTATTTTTTTTGTTATTGACTGTTTCTTTTTATAGCAACCTGTTTCTGTCTATTCCTGTGTCATGAATATAATCTCTTATTTCTCTGAGAATATTACAGTTTAAAATTTTTATCCTCATTGTCTTTATTTTCTTATTTTTCTGATTGATTTGGTCTCCTTTTTCATCCTGGAGGATTTCTTCAGAACTCTTGATACCCCTGGTTGACCCTTCCTATGTGAGGGCGAGGCACTGAGGAGAGCTCCATTGGGGTGGTGCTTGTTAATGGGTGTGTCACTGTGGAGTGGTCAAGCAAGAACCCTGCTGCTTTATTTTGAAACTCACAAGTGTCAGTATGTATAGGTCTGTTCTCTTGAGACTGACAGTTTCCCCAGGGAATAATTCACCAACTTCCTATCCGGGACCTATTTACCTAGGATTATATTTTGGAACAAGGCAATGAAAGGAGGGTAGGAGTCTCACTTTCATTAAATCTTGATTTTAATTAGGCACTTGTCCTTCACTGCTTTGTTGTTATCCTTGATATGGAGTCCCTCTGGCTTGGTTTTATCATAGAATGAACCATCTATCTCATCCTGGGGTTGTTGTTTGCCTCTGAAAGAGGGGCGGGGGAAGAATACCTGAGATCTACCTCTTCCACTTTCATTTAGTCATCCTTTTCAGGCCCACCTTCCATCGCTCCTGGTGCTACAGAACTTGAGGACTTCCCAGGATTGACATCATCCTGTGTATGCACTTGGTATTCAGCTTTCTCGGGTCTGTCAATGCCTTTTCCTCTTCTCTATCCTCCATCATTTAGTGCCATATTTCATCTTCTACTCTCTTTGTCTTTGTGGGTTTATAGCATCTTTAATTATTTATTATCATTTTATTGGGATATTGGGAAGAAGAGATAAATTTATGGGTTCAAATAACCATATTCAACTGAGAGTTGGCTATCTTTTTTTATCCTTTAATTTTCAAACTTCTTTTTTTCTCATTGCCCATACTACATGAAAAAGCAGCATGTTTTAATCACAATTCAAGCTTCCATTTTTAGGTGGGAGCACACACAGTCTCAGTTCTTTGTTTCATGCAGGAAGATAGGCTACAGTCCTTTGTCATCTTTTAGGCATACTAAATTCTTTTTCCCCGCTATGGGATTTAAATCCCAGCCCTCACTGCCCATTTCTGGCCTTGCTGCCCTGAGGACCAGTGAGTGGGTCTCATGACTAGTATAGCCCACTATAATTTCTACTCAATTTTCAAAATAGAATTTAAAGTTTAAGATTTTAATTTTTAATCATTTTATTTGAAATACACATACATATTTCACTCCTAAGTTTAGAGTTTAGTATAAGGAGGTCTCTCAAGATACTGGCCCCACTATCTTAATGACAAGCCCTTCCTATGATATTCTGACATAAAATCTTATACTTGTTGCAATTTATTATAATCTTTCCATCCTTACATCTTAATTAAAAGTATTTTTTGCTATAGTTTTCTAGTTTCCAACCCCAGTGGGCTCTATTTAGTTCTTGTCTTACTAACTTTCTTCTTGCATTTAACATTTCAGATTGCATCCTCCTTGAAACTCTATTCTTTTGGCCTATGTGTGCTATGTTTTCCCATTCATTGTTTTCCGTGCATCTCTGACCAGTCTTCCTGTGACTCAGTTGGGGAACCCCTTTCTCCATCTGCCATTGGTGCTCAACCTCAGCCCTCTGCACTTCTCACTGTACACACTTGTCTTGGTTGAGTTCATTCACACTTACCATTGTTGTTATTAACCATATGCTGATGAGGATGAAATCTCCATCTCTAGCCCAGATCTCTCCTCCAGATTTCAATGCTAGAAAATGCTCTGCTGGATGTGTTTACCTGAAAGGACCACAGTCATCTCAAATTCAAGATTCCCAAGGATGAACATACAATTCTCCTTCCTAACCTTGTTTCTGTTCTTGGATTTTCTATATCAATGAACAACACCAACATTTACTTGTTCACCCAAGTGAACACCCGGCAGCCATCCTTGAATCCTCTTACTTCCCACCCTCCTTATTTTGGTTATGTCTTTAGGTTGCTAAGAAAAAGAGACATGGTCAGTGTACCTCAGTAATGGGAACTTATTTTGGCAGAAACGGGGGTGGAAAGGTAATGTCTGTGAGTTAGATAAGAAGTGTATCTGTACCCAAGGTGGTTCGAGAAGGCCTCAGGATCTTCAGTTTGTAGAACTTGGGTATTGATGT